>NC_051179.1:140766150-141066150 GCF_013339695.2 Rhipicephalus sanguineus | reverse complement strand
CCCAGCAGACTAGACGTAGAAAAACCGAACCGAAGAGAACTCGTCTACCGCGTCCCATCAACGAGCATGCGAGGGATAACGCCGTCCCTCGGGCGTTAGCGCCAACAAATACCTGCGACAGATGTTGGCCTCCCGAAAGTTCACGTCCGCCCAGCCCAACGCGTCTTCTCTGCTCGAGATCCCTGCTCCGTCAGCTTGACTTACGTGGCTTGTTCTATTTCTTCCTTTTTAGGGGCGAAGCTCCTTATAGCGGCACCCGTTCGTCCACGTCCTAGTAGTGTATAACCAGTCTTAGAAACGGAGGGGGCGTGCACACATGAAGGCTCCCTAAAGACAATGCGCTGCGACAGTACGTGATATGTATCGCCCTCTCCTACGCTTCCCCCTCTTTCTCCTCTCCTACGGTCCCCCCCCCCCCCCCCCTATCTTGCCTCGCGGCACAGCGGCGCCGACGCAGGCAGCGTGCGAGGCAGCGTCGCGGCAGCGTCTTGATTGAAACAACCGACCGCTCGCGCTGCACAACCGTTCACTGACCACCCCGTATATATAGGCACTGGATTTTGACGTCCAATGTAGTGCGTGTGTGCGATTTCTCCTGTGCGTGATTAAACAATGAAAATTCACAGCGTGCATGTAAAATTAAAGTGAGCTGCAAGTCGTCATAACTCTCATCGAACCTTTAGTATAAACGCGCCCGATCTCACGTCGGTGATGATGTACTGGGCAGAATTCACGGAAGATTCACGGTTTACCGATGAACCTCCGCAGGTTCGCCCACCCATCATCATTCACTCCGTGGATATGCTGTGATTTTTTTTTTTTTTGCGAAAGATTACTGGCCTTGTCGAGCGAGTTTTGGCTGTGCGTCTTCGCGTGGCCTTGACGGATACCCCGTGACAAGCCGCGCGAAATTTAGTTGTGGCGTTGCAGTTGTGCACGAGCCTACAGCGAACGCGTTCGTCGACTGGTCTGTCTTACTTCTACGAATGCCCACCACTAACAGGTTTGACAATTTTGAGCTGACGAGCGCAATGCATGCACTGGGCGTCCACGATTACGTCTGCCAAAATTTGCAACGGTACGCGCCGCGTAAATGGGTCAAATTTCAAGCTGAACGCTGCTTGCCCTTCTCGCGGCCGCGCGCCCAGAGAAGAGGGGATGACGTACATGGTGGAATGGCCCTACGTAGATGGTAGTGCTGTCACGTCGCTCCTCTACGTAGACGACTGTGCTCTGACGTCGCCAACAGTAGCACGTGTCACTGCAATAGTTACTTGACACGACGTGTAGTTTGTGTAATTTGTTGCTTCAGTGGATGAATAAATCTTGAGAGCAATAACAAAACACATAAACGGAATGTGTGCGTTTTCTTTTTTTAATATTTACTGCGAATCGCAGCGAGATTCGAGACCTATCTACCTCCGTTTCGCATGCGTTCGTGTTCTCGCGCTCTGCGCATCGTGAAGACGCTACCCTTTACAACGAAACTAATTTTCTACCGCGTTGCAGCGCTCATTATACTCGGGGAGAACTTTCTGTGATAATAGGCAGTTTTAGAATAGCGTACGCAAAGCTTTGCGTTGGCTTTTCGCGCAACTGCGCATGCGTCGTACGCTAACCGCTTGCGGACTCCCGTTAAGTGACGGAAATAGCGGGCCGCAAACGCTAACTTAGCGTACGCTATTCTAAATCTGCCTAATGAAGGGAAAGCTACTGGGGCGGAGGGTCTGCACATGTACTGCTACGTGAAGTAGTCCGGTTTGGCGCGCGTCTCGTAACGCCGTGGAAAGTGATGGCTAGCGTTGCATTTCGACGCAAACGCTGCTTAGCGTCTAAGGTATTGGTAAAAGGCGCGACTTTTTCAAGCACGCAAAAACGCAAAGTGACAACATATAAAGTAAAAGAAATACAAATATGTCGCTTGTGTGCACTGCGTCCCGTCTCAAAAAGCTACATGTATAAAATTTAGTAGAGCGATGAATTGGGCTAGTTGGTGGTCGTTCATGGTTTCCTTGTTGTGCTGCAGATGACGAGACGAGGACGGTAGGTCGATACAGGGACACAGGACAGGTGATGCACAATTGTGCATCACGTGTCCTGTGTCCCTGTATCGACCTAACGTCCTCGTCTCGTCATCTGCAGCACAAGGAAACCATGAATGTATAAAATAAAGGAGTATTTTATATATCTGACGCAGAAAATACGGACGCGATTGTGGGACTACATTCATTAGCGGTAGGATACGTGCATTGTGGCTATGTAGCTTTTCCTTCATTGCCACAGAAAGTTGTCTCCGCTCATTTATCCTCCCGCGTCTAACTAGAGGTTCATGCGGCACACCGCTAGTCTCGCGTCCGTACAACTGTCGCAGCTTTCGTGCTCAGTAATAGGTTGAAAGCCAAGTGATCGCGGAGGGCGCATTCGGCATAACTTGCAGAGATGAATCCTGGCTCTTTCTATATGGATTCATCTCTCAACAAACGCCCCCTCTCCACCCCAGTTAGTGACAAACCATCCAAAACGGGCCGCGACAGCGCGGACACGACCATGCAGCATGGCCAAAAATAGTATGAAAAGGGCAGAACAACTAGAGATTTGGCAGTGGAACTGTCGCACTTTTCACAAGCGCGCTGCAGCACTCCAAAATTACATGAACTCGGCACCGATTCAGCCAGACGTAATATGCCTGCAGGAAGTTGGGCCCAAGATGGTCAAACTGCAGGGGTATTATTGGTTACAAGATGAAAATTATCCCCGCGTAGCCTCGCTGGTTAGCAAAAGTATTGCAGCAAAGGTGGAACATATAGAAAGTGTACAGATAAATCATCAAATAATTAGCCTCCTTCCTCTGAAAAGAGGCAGGGCAAAAACCATTATATTAAATTTATACAGTCCTCCTAGAGATAAAAACCAGGACTTTGCTGAACTCCTTACAGAGGTAGTCAGAATTGCAGGGGCGAAAGACAGACTTGTGGTGTTGGGCAACTTTAACGCACCCAGCACCACTTGGGGTTATCCGAGGGATTCTCCCAAGGGAACGCGTCTCGAACACGCCGTATCCAAACTAGGGTTGAGCCTAATTACTCTCCCCACCACACCTACCAGGCTGGGTAACAGCGTAAGTCGAGACACATTCCCAGATCTCACGTTCACACGTAATATTAAGGACACTAACTGGACAAACCTCGAAGAGAACCTAGGCAGTGACCACTACAGAATCAGCATTTCCCTCTCGACTCCAAAACTACGCAGGATCATAGGTGATGTGGTGATCACTGACTGGGAAAGGTTCCGACGACGCGATCCCCCACCCGACTCCGTACCGGAATCGATTGGGCAGTGGTCAGAATACATAATATCAGCACACAAACAAACATCTAAACGCATCACAAGAACAGCAGAGACGCCTGCAGTCGACAGGCACCTGCTTCACCTGTGGGAGAGCAGGCGCCGTTTGCTGAAAAGGTGGAAAAACCAGCGGCTTAATAGAAACATTCTCCGCAGAATTGCTGCTTTAGCAGAGGAGGCGAATCAATATGCTAGCAAAATTGCAACAGAGGGATGGATCCAGTTCTGCAGCTCGCTACAGGACACTCTGAGCACTGCGAAAACTTGGACCATCTTGAGGAACATGCTCAACCCGGAAAATTCAAAATCGGCGACGAGCAGAACATTACAAAGAATCACGCACGAGTTTCCGGGTACGGATGAGGAATTAATACAAGCAATTAGGGACAGATACATAGGAGACCATGCCGATAATTGCAGGATTCAAATGAACTACACGGGTGCAATAAACGAGAGGCTCGACGCCCCAATAACCAAAGAAGAGGTCTTTGCGGCAGCTCAGGCAGCCAAGAGAAATAGTGCCCCTGGTGCAGATCAAGTTACAAATGCAATGATCAGGAACCTCAGCGATAAGGTCATAGAGGCACTGACGAACCATTTTAATGACAACTATTGGCTCAAAGGGAAGATACCCGATGAATGGAAAGCAGCCAAAATTATCACGATACCGAAACCCGGGAAGAAGCCATCCCTGCAGGCTCTCAGACCCATATCTTTGACGTCATGCATGGGGAAGCTTTTTGAACGGGTTATTCACACTCGGCTCCAAAACTTCATAGAGGACAACGGCCTTTTTCCAGCCACTATGCTGGGTTTCCGCAGCGGCCTCTCCACTCAGGACGCGTTCCTCCTATTACAAGAGGAAGTTCTGAGCTCCATACCCAAGGGAGGCGAACATCTAATACTAGCCCTTGATCTAAAAGGAGCTTTTGACAATATCTCGCATAAGGTCATCCTATCCGAATTAAACAACATCGGATGTGGGGAAAACACGTTCAATTACATAAAGGCTTTCCTCACAGCGAGGCGAGCTACAATAAGCGTGGCGCAAGTGACGTCGGAACCTTTTCAGATGCCAAATAAAGGCACCCCTCAAGGAGCCATCATCTCTCCCCTGCTCTTCAATATCGCCATGATAGGACTCGCGCGAGTCCTGGATGACGTACCGCAGTTGAAATACACCCTATACGCGGATGATATCACCCTATGGGCAACGCGTGGATCCCTGGCTAGCAAAGAGCAGACACTTCAAGAGGCTGCAACAGCAGTTAAAAATTTCGCCAGGACCAGCGGGCTCAGTTGCGCCCCAGAGAAGTCTGAAATCATCAGGGTACATGGAAAAAGATACAGAAGCAATGGAAACATAGATATACACATTGAAGGCGTAAAAATTCACGAGGTAACTGTCGCACGAATTCTGGGTTACTGGGTTCAGAGTAATGGAAGAGCAAACCACACAATAAACCTATTAAAATCAGCTACGAAACAAGTCGCGCGTATGATACAGAGAATAACATACCACAAAAAGGGAATGAAGGAAGGAGACACAATTAGATTAGTACAGGCACTCGTACTGAGTAAGATAACGTACAGTCTACCTTTCCACAAGCTAAACAAATCTGAAGAAGAAAACGTCGAGTCTATAATCAGGAGTGCCTACAAAGTAGCCCTAGGACTACCGGTAAGCACACCAACTCAAAAGTTATTAGAACTCGGAATATATAACACATATCCTGAGCTAAAGACAGCGGTACTGACCGCGCAGAGAAATCGTCTAAGTCAGACGAAAGCCGGGCGAGAGATACTCGCTAGGGTGGGCTTCCCACCGTACCCCCAGAACCTGGATGAGGTTCTTGTAGACATCCCGGAACCCGTCCGCGGCAAGATCTCGATCGCTCCCCTGCCCAAGAACATGGACGTAAATACAAACAAAAAGCGCAGAGAGGAGAGAGTGCGATGGCTCCGTAAAACATTAAAAAACAAAACAAATGTTTTGTATGTGGACGCTTCCGCATATAACTTCAAACGGTCCGTTGCAACAGTCCTCAGCAGCGACAACAGAATTATGACATGTGCATCCCTGTACACGTCCTCGATCGCCAAGGCGGAATGCTTTGCAATTACCCTTGCGATCAAAGAGCAAGAACGAAGGGAGGAACCACAGACCATTATCATCTCCGACTCACAGGAAGCGTGCCGTTTATTTTTAAAAGGCCGCCTCCCGATAAAGCTAAGTAAATTCCTAGGCGGGAGATTGAAAAACAACTACAGGCTGATCTGGTGTCCAGGACACACAGGCCTGGAGGGAAACGAGAGTGCAGACGCTCTTGCTCGAGGGCTCACGAACCGAGCAGAGCCTCGACCGCACTTTCAATCCCCTCAAACACTTCAGGAGAATACTAACGAGGAGGACAACGACCCATCCAGAATGCCCCCTCGCGAAATTCTGGCTCACCAGCGAGGCACTCGACAAAAATACAGCGCCCCCCACAAATCATTAGAAGGGGAGGACGCGATTGACCTCCGTAGGATTCAAACGGGGGTCTTTCCCAATCTACAAAGATTGAACAAAATTTTCCCAACGCTGTATGGGCACGCCTGTCCGTGGTGTGGCGGCTCGCCATCTCTATATCACATCTCGTGGGGATGCCTAAACCGACCACCAACTTTAGATGCCTTTTTAGGCCAGTACAACCTATCTAATACTTTCGAGCAATGGGAGGCCCAGCTCGCCAGCTCTGACCCAGAGGTACAGCTTGCGCTTCTGGGTCACGTCAGGCAGGCAGCAGTAGCCAGTGGAGCCCTGGACTTGGGGCCCCACCCATCGAGCTCATGACCCCTTATCCCAACCCTTATAAATAAAGTTGTACTACTACTACTGCAGAGATGAAGCGCGAAGAACGCCGCCACAACACCGCTCGCGTCTCGGGGGCTCGGGCTGGTTCGTGCACGTCATGCGCTCGTGACATTGTGTGCGCATGACATCTTCAAACGTATGCGTTATGTGATCCTCCTGCTCGCGTGCCGAAGAGGGCAGGGAAGGGATTTGGCTTGCGAAGGCTGCGCGGGGCGAGCGGCAAGGGTTTGCAGCTCGCCTCCTCGCATCGTGGTATGTAGTAGTAAAAACATTTATTGGCTCTATAACGTTTCTGGGCAAGTGGGTGGGGTCCTCAGAATTATCGCGCCGCTACAAATTATTGTTTTTCTCAGCCTGTACACTTCTGGGTGCCACTTGCTGTAAAATACAGGGTTTGGAAAAACCCCCGTCTGCAACTTTCGCCACATAACCTCGTCTTTCTTAATGAGCGATCTGTCCGCACCTGGGTATACTTGCGGATTCAGCCTGTAGTGTGTTACGATTTCATGATATGAGAGCATATCCTCACTTCTTTTTCTAAGTTCGGTAACTTGTGAGGTTCCGGGAGTCGACCGGTAAGTGAGACCTCGGGCGACCGAATGAGCCTCCTCGTTCCCTCTAAGTCCCTGGTGAGCTGGTGCCCAGACGAGCAGAATATTCTCTCTGGGTCCTCCTAACGTGTTTAATATACGGACGGCAGTCTCCGTCACCCTTCCGATTCATAATTCCTCAGGGCGTTTTTGGAGTCGCTGATGACCACCCCGACCCCCTTTTGGCTGATGGCCAAGGCTATGGCCACTTCCTCGGCCTCTACAGTCTCGACACCACTGACTGTGCAGCACGCCATCAGGGCGCCGTTATCCCTGACTGCCACTGCCGTGTGAGCCGCTTTGTTCTCATATTCCGCTGCGTCTGTATACAGGACGTCCTGTCGACCGGTGTACTTGGCTTGTAATGCCTCTGCCCTGGCTTTACGTCTGCCTTCGTGAAAGGCAGGGCTCATGTTTCTGGGTAGCGGAGGTATCTTTATTCTGATCTGTCCCGGTATGTCTTATGTGTGCCCTTGCTCACGCTTAGGCTCGTAACCCAATCTCTCTAATATTGTGCTCTCCCCGTTTTAGATCCGAGTAGCTTTTGATGCTGTGCGGTAACAGTAGCCTCAATCAGCTCATCGAGTGTGTTCGATACGCCTAATTTCATGAGTCTGTCGGTGGACGTGTTCGGGGGAAGTCCGAGCGCGACTTTCACACTTTTTAGTATAATGGTATCGAGCTTGTTCCGTTCCACTTGGTTTAATTTGAGGTAAGGTGCCACGTACACTATCCTACTTATTATGAAGGTTTGCACGAGTCTAAGAAGGTTCGCCTGCTTCATCCCAGCGTGCCTGTTCGCTATTTGTCTGATGAGACGACATGTCTGATTTGAACTGGCTTCTAACCTGGAAAGCATTTCATCATTCTTCCGGTTCGCCTGAATCCTCAGACCGAGGACACGGATACTGTCGACCGCGGGGATCTCTGCGCCATTAATATACAAGTGTATGTCCATTTCAGGCTGCATGTGGAGCCACCGTTGTCCGGGGGGCATGAGGAACAGTGCTGTTGACTTTTCGGCCGAAAATTTAAGTCCTGTGGTTTCAGGTACTCTACGATTTTATCAATGGCGTTTTGCAGGGAACTTTCAATTTGCCCGTCACTGCCCTTGTTAATCCATAACGTTAAGTCGTCCGCATAAATGGTGTGATTTAGATTCTCAATATCTCTTAACTGTTCAGGCAGTTTCAACATCACAATGTTGAAAAGGGTTGGCGATAACACCGAGCCCTGCGGCGTCCCCCTGTTGCCTAATTTAATGTCCTCGATGGATTCTTCCCCTATCTTTGGGGTGGCTTTCCTGTTCGAAAGGAAGTCCTTGATGTAGTGGTAAACTCTCTTCCCTACGTTTAGTGAGGTCAGATTCTCTAAGATCGATACGTGCCTCACGTTGTCAAATGCCTTTGCCACATCTAACCCCACGATCACTTTTGTGTGTCGCATTGGCTTCTCTGTAATTCGGTCCTTGAGCTGTAGCATGACGTCACATGCCGATAGTTTTGGTCGAAAACCGATCATGGTGTCAGGATACAAACCATTTTCTTCCATGTACCTATTGAGCCGCGTCTGAACGGCATGCTCCATAAGCTTACCCACGCAAGACGTTAGCGATATCGGTCTGAGGTTCTCGAAACTCAGTTTTTTACCCGGCTTCGGAATGAAAATGACGTTTGCGAGTTTCCACTCCTGCGGTATTGTCCCCTTTTCCCAACACTCCTGCATGTACGTTGCGAGGTTAGCGATGGACCTATCGTCTAAATTACGGAGCATTTTGTTGGTCACTCTGTCCGGCCCTGCCACTGATTTAGTCCTGAGCCGATTAACCTCCGCTCTCACCTCAGCCTGGGAGATAGGGGCGTCTAGGGCGGAGTTTTCTCTCCCTCCGTAATCCGGGAGTGGTTCAGATCCGGTGGGGTTCCGCTTCCGAACTTCTTCTAAGAGTTCCTTCTTAGTGCCGTCAAATTGGTGCGCCATCCTTTCCAATTGCTGTTAAGACGCCGCCTTTGTGCTATCCGGATCTAAGAGGTGGCGAAGAAGCCGCCACGTCCCGGCGATGCTTATATTCCTATCCATCTCCTGACAGACGTTTCCCCAATTTTGCTTCGTGAGTGTGATGGCGTGCTCTTCAATTTGCCTGTTTAAAGCCGCTGTTTGTTTCCGGATATTCCGATCCCATCTCTTCCGTTGAAGTCGGTTCTCTAACACTTTCTTTTTCCTCCGGAGATTTACTAATCTCCTGTCTACCACTTCCTTGTCCCCTTCGGTTTCCACCACTTCGGTGGCTGCCTTAACAGTCCGTCTCACCCCATCGCACCACTCGGCAATGTCAGAGACGGGAGCCGGGTCGTCCCTGAGGTCCCTGAAAGACTCCCAATTTACGGCCTCTACCCTCCGTTTCTGAGGTGTTGCCGAGCCTCCCTCTACCACCACTTCTATGATCTTGTGATCGCTGCCTAGGTCCCCGTTCGTGTTGCACCATGTGGCACTAGTGCCGCTACCTGTCAAAGTGAGGTCGGGAGATGTGTCAACCGCGACACTATTTCCCTTCCTCGTGGGCTGCATCGGGTCGGTTATTAGATCCAGATTATGAGTTTTTATGTCGTCCCACAATTTCCTTCCCTTAATTGAAGCCTGCTTATATCCCCATGCCGTATGGTGAGCGTTAAAGTCCCCGACGATCAGCAACGGGTTGTTCCTAATTTTACGTCGCGTTGTCGCGAAGAGATCCCAAAAGTCGCATCGCCTTTTTCTGGGAAAGCTGTAAATATTTAATATGAACGAGCTACCGTCTTTCTTTTTTCGTGGTATCAGTTCTATGAGAACGTGATCGATGTGTGCATTTCCGATGTCATGCTGCACCGCCGTAACATTTCGCCTGACCAGGGTGGCCACCTGCGTGCTTGCGCCTTCGCTTACGTAGGATTTATAGCCCGGCAATGTCGCCTTTCTTCAGCATTCCTGTAATGCTATTACCTCCGGTCGATCCCCTTTCCTCAGGAATTCCTGCAGTACCGCACACTTGCGCGTGAAGCCTCTACAGTTCCATTGCCAAACGGTGTTTTTACTGGATCTGTCAGCCATGATTGTCATTATCGTTATTCATCGGCCTGTCTAATACTTGTTGGTTGAGCTGTTCATACGCACGGTCCCTCTTCGCAAATTCCGTTCTAAGTACTTCAGTGAGTTTATCATCGCGCTGATGCAGCCGCTCCGTGAGATTGTTATCTCGCTGATGCAACTGCTGTGTGAGATTTTCGAACATACCCAACATCCGTTTCTCGAAGGCCTTACGCCATTCGTCGTCCTGGGTAGATTTGACCTCAAAGTTTGCCTCCAGTTTTGCTATTTTCATGTCTATCACTGTTTCTATGTTCTTGTCTATCACGGGCTTTTCCACCCCTTTCGCCCTCTTCTTAGCTGGGGGCGGAGCAGCGCTCTCCTCCTCCAACCCTTCTACATTTGGCTTCTGTGGCATTTGCGGTTGGGAAACCAGTGCCGTGTTAGACGACTTAATCGCTATTTTAAGCTCCTCTATTTGCTTACTCATCACCGCTATCTGCTCTTTAAGCTCGCGATTCTATTCCATAATCATAAACTTTTCCGGTCAATTCGTACAGTTTACTGCGCTACAGGAAGGCACATCTTTAAAAAAGAAGAGAAAAGCTCTCGCGCTGGCAGCAATTGACTGGTGACGGCGGTGGCTTCCGGGACAAAAACGGCGGCTTCCGGTGGCTTCACGCCCGCATGCTGGATGCGCCATCCAGCTCCTCCTGGTGGATATCAGTGGTGCCCACATGGACGCAGCCACCGGGCCCACCCCCGTAAGGGGTGCCCAGGCCCCTTCAGGATCTTTAATAAAGTTAATTCTCTCTCTCTCTCCGGGTGCCCTTCCTCAGCGTCCGAGGTGAAAACGCGAAAAGCGTTGTTGTTGTTGACACGTCTTTATTCACATTTGTGCCCTTAGAGGGCTGCGGTGAATGTAAGGGGAGAGGCGGGATCAAAAAAAAATGTGGGGGGTACAAGAAAAAGCGCTCTCAATGAGCGTCTTGCGAGTTGACGTTCTGGCTGTCACGCCCGAGACGGAGCCTGGTGCCAATGGCTGGAGCCTTGGGGTCGTCCACGTATTCGAGCAGCGACCGCCATAGCTCGTTGGCGGTGGCGGCTGCGGTGCTGCGCCCGGGTTGTGCACAGGCCTGCAATGAAGTTGGAGGCAAGTGCGCGCATCTGCTAACAGAGGAACACGCGAGCATGAGCGTCAGTCATGTCCAGGAATTCGGGACGTCGACAACTAGCGCCATCTGTTGCGTTGGCTGCTGAGTGGCAGCGTCACTGAATGGGAAACGACCTTTAAACATTTATTGTAGTGCAACGCCTCATTATACGCTTAAATCACTTCGTCCATATAATCTGGGAGTCATCATCTCACAGTGCGAGAAGTTCTGCTTTATTCCCACAAACTTCCTAGGTTCGAGAACCACTTTTATGTGCAATGTGAAACTCCATAGGAGAGAACTTAAAAATTTATATAAAAACAATGCGCCCTCACCTACTTAAATAACTGAAGTCATTCAACCTCGATGATTCAATCTTCGTACCTGTGAAGTTTGGCTGATGTTGGCGAAGTTTCTGAGGTTCGACGGGAACTTCTGTAACAACAAGAGCTTGATTTGGGCGAGTTGGTTCATGCTGAATATCGTGGGTACAGCGCAACATCATGAGGAAAAGAAAACGACACACAGGAAAGAGCGCTGACTTTCAACTAGACTTTATTGAAGGTGCTTCGGCCGCTTTTATACATACTATCACACGTGTTATCGAGCATGCGCACGGTACCTGCACCATGTATAAAAGCGGCCGAAGCACCTTCAATAAAGTCTAGTTGAAAGTCAGCGCTCTTTCCTGCGTGTCGTTTTCTTTTCCTTCTGATGTTGCGCTGTACCCACGATATTCAACTTTTGTAAAACGGTGCATTGCAGCAAAACCATCTTATAGGGGTGCATGCGCTTCATAGTGTTTTCGGTGGCCCCAAAACACGTGAAAATTTCAGTGTTTTTATACAAGATTTTTTTTTCCTTGAAGCTGCTCAAGATATGGATTGTATGAATACTGTGGAGTTCTTCAGTTGATAATTAGCAATGAGAAATCGTAGGTTAATTAGAGCAGATGATCAAAAAGGAGAATAGTTTCTCGTAATTCCAAGCAAGTAAGAATTAACAAGAGACATTGATACGCATACGAATCTTCCTCTATTGAATATATGTAATGAAAGGTACTAATGAATTTAACCATTTATTTAAAGCTTATTGGTGAAAGCGGTCAGTACAGAAGGACATGTATCATATATATATATATATATATATATATATATATATTGTCACGTGGTCGTGACGTCGACGAAGACAACAGTCAGCACGTCCGAGATGAAACTGTTTATTTGGCCGAACTTGTGGCCGAGAAACTGAGAACTAGAACTACAGCAATACACGCTGTACAATGATAGCGGCGAACAGGGCGTCGTCCGTCGATCAACTGACAAGCGATCAAGCGCGTCGGCTTTTATACGGGCGCTATCGAACTTTCCAGCAATATCGCTGGTGGCGGCGTTATCTCTAGACAAAACTGGAACATTTGCGTGCGGGGCGCAATCTTAACCAACCGATCTACTACAATCGCGACGCTTCTAGAACACTACTTCGCGGACAGCGTCGAGCGTTGATAACCGTCCCTGCCGGTCAAACCCGAATACATCAAAACAAGACAAGAAGTGGGCGTGGCATTGCCCCCCTCTGAAAAAGCATCGTCCCGATGCTTATGAAAGAACATAGAAGAGAAAAAAAAACAAAAGAAAACAAGTGCATACACAAATAAATTACAATAACGAAGGAAAAAATAGGGTCCCCAGGCTCGCTAACGCGCAAAAAACGGCTTAAGGCGCACGACATGGACGACTTCAGGTCGCGCACGGCGCCGCTGAGAATTCGTAATGCCGTCAGGGGCAACCTCATAGTCGAGTGCGCCGAGGCGTCGAAGTACCCTGTACGGTCCGAAGTATCGTCGAAGAAGCTTCTCACTAAGTCCTCGTCGGCGTATTGGCGTCCATACCCATACACGGTCACCGGGTTGGTATTCCATGTGGCGTCGTCGAAGGTTGTAGCGGCGGCTGTCAGTCGTCTTGGCGTGGGCGTGGAGGAGGAGCATGACGGCGGGCTGCAGCAGCATAGCTCATAGCTTGCGGCTGCGGCTCTACTAGCTGAGGCGCACCGAGTGAATGCTGGATCTCCTGGCGCACGACGTCGGCGATGGAATCTACTTCTCCTCTTGCACGATTGCTCGAATCGTCTCACGCAGGTCGGCGGATCCTAGCGCTTGAACGTCGGCGTAGCTTGTGGTCGAGAAGCTGCGGTTGTATTGCCGTGTTCGCATCTCAAGCGTTCTCTCGATCGTTGTTGCTTCGGAGACAAATTCTTGGACGGTATTCGGCGGATTCCTCATAAGGCCAGCGAAGAGCTGTTCCTTTACTCCTCGCATGAGGAAACGAACCTTCTTTTCTTCAGACATGTTGGGGTCAGCGTGGCGGAACAGCCGGGTCATTTCTTCCGCGAAGATTGTCACGTTTTCGTTCGGGAGCTGAACCCGTGTCTCCAGCAAGGTTGCGGCCCTTTCCTTTCGAACGACGCTCGTGAACGTCTCCAAAAAAGCACTGCGGAAGAGATCCCAGGTTCGAAGCGTGGACTCCCGGTTCTCGAGCCATGTCCTTGCTGCTTCTTCCAGGTAGAAGTACACGTGGCGCAGCTTGTCGTCGGCGTTCTTGTCTTGTTTTGATGTATTCGGGTTTGACCGGCAGGGACGGTTATCAACGCTCGACGCTGTCCGCGAAGTAGTGTTCTAGAAGCGTCGCGATTGTAGTAGATCGGTTGGTTAAGATTGCGCCCCGCACGCGAATGTTCCAGTTTTGTCTAGAGATAACGCCGCCACCAGCGATATTGCTGGAAAGTTCGATAGCGCCTGTATAAAAGCCGACGCGCTTGATCGCTTGTCAGTTGATCGACGGACGACGCCCTGTTCGCCGCTATCGTTGTAAAGCGTATATTGCTGTAGTTCTAGTTCTCAGTTCCTCGGCCACAAGTTCGGCCAAATAAACAGTTTCATCTCGGACGTGCTGACTGTTGTCTTCGTCGACGTCACGACCACGTGACATCTGGTGGAGGTGCTGCTTCATGATCCGCACGCCACCGCGGAGCGCTGACCCAAGCCCAAACCGCGAAGACGACGACTCTAAGGACAACCCGGATCCTCGAACCAGCCGCCGGCAGAAAGGACTACCCCCCCAATACGGACACCTACCGGATAAGCCAAAAGCCACGGCGACAAGAACAACAGGCACGATGACAGCCGCAGCGAACCCTGCCGCGATAGTGATGCAGCCGCCCAGGGAGCCGCCGACATTTCGTGGTTCGCCATGTGAAGACCCCGAAACCTGGCTGGAGGCGTTCGAAAGGGTCGCAACATTTAACAACTGAGAACTAGAACTACAGCAATACACGCTGTACAATGATAGCGGCGAACAGGGCGTCGTCCGTCGATCAACTGACAAGCGATCAAGCGCGTCGGCTTTTATACAGGCGCTATCGAACTTTCAAGCAATATCGCTGGTGGCGGCGTTATCTCTAGACAAAACTGGAACATTCACGTGCGGGGCGCAATCTTAACCAACCGATCTACTACAATCGCGACGCTTCTAGAACACTACTTCGCGGACAGCGTCAAGCGTTGATAACCGTCCCTGCCGGTCAAACCCGAATACATCAAAACAAGACAAGAAGTGGGCGTGGCAATATATATATATATATATATATATATATATATATATATATATATATATAGGTAGTAATGCACCGTACACCATTGATACTAGATGGCTGTCGCATGTAACTGCATTAGCTACTGTTATAGCTAATTACTAATAAAAGGTATAAAAGATATGGTAATCGTACTCTGGAATTATGAATACTTACACTTAGTGTTAATTAGGAAAGGGGTAAATAAGAATAAATTAATCGGAGGATCGCGTTGTAATGCATCACATGGAATGGAGACAAACACGATGAAAGATATCAGAATCTTAAGTTGCTAGTTAGTGATTAGGGTATTTTAGCCTAATTAATGTAAGAATCTCAAGTTGGTAATTCATTATTAGGGGTCTTTTAACAAAATTGGCAATGACGTACCCGCAAGTGTTCACACTGACTGAGGTTTACTAATCAAGATTCTGCACATTTGCACCCTGACGATATGTCATCGCTTGTAACGATGAAATCACAAATTTTAGGCTCATAATAGAAGGCTTTCAGTATAGAAGCATACGTACATGAAATGTATACGGTATTCAATGTATGAAATTAAGATCAGAGATAGATAATAACACGGAATTACCTTTAGTGGTAGTGATCGATGGTTAGTAGTCAGGGATGATATTGGGGGAAAATCTATGGAACCGAATGATTAAAGGTGGCAAATGAAACTTTATGCAAGAGAAACATATTTTATAGTTTATTAGTGATCGTTGTAGGCTGTTATCAAGTGTGGGTAGATGGTCAATAAATTAATAGGACGATATCATTGTAATGCATCAAATGAAAGTATACAGGGAGAGGCTGAATACATTTAGAGTGTTTTGCTAATTGGCAATTAAGGGCTCTGCAGCACACTTACAATATTTTTTTTACAGCAGAGCTGTTATGTCCACACGTTGTCTGACTCGCGCTGTAGATAATGATCATCATGTCGGCATGTTGAGCATAACTGTGCCTAGTTAAGCCAAGTGAATCATAGCCGATCCTAATTAAGCCTAGTTGAGCAGGGCAAAGCCTAATTTGCCAGGCATAATTAACTCGAAGGCTAATTAGCGATTATTAAGCTGAGTTGAGATTCTTGTTGCATAGTCGCGCTGCGCTCAGCGAGATGTGCCCAGCAAATGCTAATTAAGACTAAGTAATACTGAGTTAATTAGCGTTAATTAGGCTAAAGAGTTCATTAGGCTTAGATTGACTTCGAATGCAAGCTAGTCGAGGCCGAGCCTCGAATGTGCGAGTTAGGCTAATTAAGCTAATTAATTTATAATTAAGGCTAGTCTGACTTGGGATGCAAGCTAATCGGGACCAATCTCCAATGTGCCACTAAGACCTATTAAGCTATTGCATGTCGGTGGGCTCGTTGGTTTGGTAGCATTGTAACGAAAAAACGGCACATGAATATAGGGAGGGAAGGGGTACACACACGAGCGTTTTGTGTGTGCCCCTTCTGTTTTTCCGTTACAGTGCTATTAAGCTAATTATTCTAATTATCCTGCCTAAGCAGATTCATTTGGTGTTGTGATTTATTTGTGATTGGTATTTGTGATTAATTTCGTGTTGTGATTTACTGGTGTTGTGACCTACTTGGTGTTGTGATTACCAAGCGATACCCAATGGAACCCTATCAGCACCTAGTCTATATACTCGTGATTTACAATGTGATCCCTTGAACACTTCGTGCATCGGCGTGTGAATGCACGTGTAGACACTTGGCTGGTAAAGCCAGGACCAGCCAAGTGCCGACCAGCTTCCCTCTAGCCCAGCTTTGCGCGGCTCAGTGCAAGCTGCGCGATTTTTTTAAATTAGGTTAACCCAGAATTCACATTAAGAATGACTTATTATATGTTGATCTACATTCGCACCATGGCATGAAGCGCATTACTAATGAATGGCGACGAAGAATTCAACATTTTAAATGTATAGGTGTGAAAGCTGTCAGTGTAGGACATAATTAAGATAGATAGCTAGTATATCAATCTGCAGTTATAGTAAGATGGCGGGAAATAATAGAATGTCGTTAATTATTAGCAGCAATAAATATAATTAATTTGTAATCAATTATAATTATTCGTTTATTATAGATGCCATTTATCACTGACATGTGCCACAAGAAACATTTACGAGAGATCACGATTTAAAGAAATACTGCGTTGAAAACAGCGCAAAAACTGGACGAAGGCTAACGGAAAAAATTCGGCAGATCTCATGCGTTGTGGGAATCGGTTTCGTGCGAAGCAGTCATCGAGTACCTTTATGCTGTATTTTATGGCTTTGAGCCAAGCGTTGCGAGGTGGATCGACGCGCTTTTGTAAGTGTAGTAGCTGTGTGCAAATCGTGGGCTTACCAGGCACGTCGACAATACTGGCGTTTAAAGGGTAACTTATGGTGCGACGTAACGTCAGCCCTCACGTTAGAGCACATACGTCAGTATTATACAAACTAAGATCACTTTATGGTGCAATCATGTGAATATCATACGTAACTTTCGTTAATGTAGGGGTCGAGCAATGCTTCCACTTCAATGTAGCTTGCTGAATCATAGGAATACAAATGTAATGCTTATTAGACTGCTATAAAAGCGGAGCCATCACTGCAACCACAGACGTTAATCTGATATGACGTCTGTATCGCAGGAGTACATATGTAGTGTTTATTGCTTTCTTGTAAAATTAGGTAGCCAGCACCAGAACCACTACTGACGTTGCACCAACATTACGCCTGCATAGGCTGTTTTTCCATAGCAGTTTATAGACCTGGCGCGGCTCTTGGGTGCGAAAGAGCCTGACGCAAGAGAAACAAATTGCAGAAGGCTATGTTGAAGGGCCAGTTGCTGCATGTTACTGCGTTGAAAACTGCGTGAAAACGACCCGAATGCTAAGAAAACATAAGAACAGCGCTTGTGTTGTTTGTTACCCTTCGTCCCGTTTTCGCGCTGTTTTCAACGCAGTAACAGGTATACCAACTGGCCCTTCAAGAGACCCTTTTGCAATTTAAAGGAGTAATTAATTGAAGTGATAGTTACAGGCAAATAATAATTAAGTGTAGAGATATAGTAAAAATTAATTGAGGGGTATGATTGCAAAGCATCAGATGACTGCTGGCTAAAGAGAGAGGGTGAATGCCCCCCCCCCCCCCCCCATTGTTAGATTCTTGCTAATAAACCTTTTTCAAGTAATCCCAGAACGCCCCGCGGGAGTGTGAAGCACTATAGGAAAAATGTGTACATCGAGCGAGCCAGCCGTTCGTTAGCCCGCGGCTCGTTGGCGCCGTGGGAGCACGAAACGAAAAGAACACGTTGAATATTCTTACATCATAAAACAATTCACATATTCGAACGCATCTGAATGTATCTCTACGCATGAAATGTGAAAGGAATAACGCAGTCATTGTAGGTATTGCCGAGCGTATGTATGTATATCGGACGTAGCATTTAAACGGCACGTGTGTTACCGCGTGCCGATGCCGTGAAGACGTTCTGTCGTCATCAATACGAGCCGAACACCGAATTAATGTTTAGTGTACGAATACTTGTAATGCACTAATGTAAACGGGACGTACTGAATCGCCATAAACACATTTCCGTTTGAGCATTTGGTGTAGTGAACACTTTTGCGCTTGCTCGCTGCGTTTAGCCGCCATGGCCTATTTAAAAGGTAATTTCAGCGTTGCAGGTCATCTTGCTCACGACTATACATATCTGCAGCATACATTCACCTGCTAGCCATCACGCGAAAGCACAACCAGCGTTTTTAAAATGCAACAACTGCAGTAAGTATTAACGAAGTGTCGTAAAAGCTTATCATTTGATGCATATATGGTGCGAACGATGCGCACGCGGTTTATCTATACTTTATTTCAGTACACTTTATACTTGAATGTATACTTTTTTTTAGTAAACGCCAACTATACTCTCTCGAGTACTCTTTGAATATCACAACCTCACCTTCAGCTCGTCGACAGTGTCGACGGACGCTGATTCCAAATGGATCCGCAAATTGCATAGACCGCTCCTGAACTTCATCTAGGAAGCCGAATTGTATTGTTTTATTTAATTTATGCTGTAGGGGCAGGGGACACGGCCCGGCTCGCACGTGACTAACTTCGTCCTATGTTTCTATTAGTCATCTCTAGAACGGACGAAGCCTCAAAGCGGTGAAGAGCAAAACTGTGTACTGGCAAAAATCAGATGTCTGCACTTAGAGACAAGGAAGACAAAGGTACTAACACTATGTATGGGTCATCATCATCATCAACATCATCATCATCAGCCTGTCTACGCCCACTGCAGGGCAAAGGCCTCTCCCATGTTCCGCCAATCAACCCGGTCCTGTGCTTTCTGCTGCCACGTTGTACCTGCAAACTTCTTAATCTCATCTACCCACCTAATTTTCTGTCTCCCCCTCACGCGTTTGCCATCTCTTGGAATCCAGTCAGTTACAGTTAATTTCCTTTCCCTACTATCCTCTGCTAGCTTCAACGCTAGCTAAGGAGGGAAGGTGTTTGAGGTTCGAATCGGCGCCCCTCGATGACTCGAGTGCACGGTGGCAGCGCGAAGGAAGAGCCGTTGTCCAGTGAAGAGACGCTTTACTGCCACGCTCAGGCGTCTGCCCGGGTCCAAGCCCGAACCTCCGCTCCCCTCTCACATCCAAAACAACCTCTTTTCAACGTTCAGTTAGACAAAGAGTCCCTCAGCAAACCAATCACACTTGGGGGTTGGCATCACCGCAACCAATGGCACAAACACTTTCATGACAAACACGGCATTGGTCTAACGTACGACACAATCTACAACACGCGAGGGGATAGGTTCACTGCGCAACATGTGTCATCTCACTGTCCCCTACGTCATAGCCTGAGCATGCCCCTGACGTCCGCCAGCGCCGAAAGCTCGGCTCGGGCTCAACCGGCCCGCGTACCAACGTCTCTTTCAAGAAGCCGCCACAAAGCAGCGCGAATCTTCTCAGGTCCTGGCCACTGGCGAAATGTGTACACGATAGTGCGTTGCTCTGCCAGTCTAATGACACTCGGTCATTACATGCAGCTGGGGGCCGGTTCACCTGAACGCTCCGAGTGCCGTAATTACGACCAGACGGCGATTGTACACAAAGACATCCCCCGGTCGCATCCGGCCAAGCGGTCCCAAGACCAATTCCTCGCGTTCCCTTTTGCGGCGCCGACACGTGTTTCTTGTTAGCGGCAGGCTCCCCGAACAGCAGCGCAGGTAAACGCTCATAGGGGTGCATGCGGATGCCGAACAATAACTGAAACCAGGCGGCCGTGTCTCGCGTCGTCCCACCGGCGCGACGGGTCTTCCCGTTCAGCTTGTATCTCCTCCCTTTTGTTACAAGCAAGGAGGCGGCTTTGGCGGCCCTGCGCTTTGACGGCGTCACCACAGAGTCGCCTTTCTTTCCCAGAGCGGGGCCTTCCGCGTCTGCTCTTTGCGGCGCCGACACGCGGGAATCTCTCTGCGCTGCGCAGAGTTTGTACACTGAACCACACAACAACACGCCGACTCTGCATGCCTCAGACTGACTCCTCCCCCCTCAAGAGTGTTACTGGACACTCGATGTCCACGTAACACGATAAAAAAAACAAAAAAAAACACCGCACGAAATACATAGGAAACTCTTCACGCACGCAAGTGCTGGACCAATTTCCATTTCACACTCAAAATAACAACTTTCTCGACATACTGCGGAGAAGAAACAAACAAAATCCGTGCGACGAACAACAATTATGACACACTCTGAAATAAATCAACAGTCTTAATGAGCTCATGGTAGCTTGACACAAGGCACGCAAACTTTTCGGAGTCATGTTGCATAGTGTCTCTCACATTCACCGCACCATCATTGTCCCAACACATGAGACCCACTCTGTGCGCCCCTCAGGCCCCGCAGAACACACTCAAAGGAGGCGACGGACTCCGCGTCAGCTATATCTTAGGCTCAAAGGATCGCACCCGGTTCGAAAAAGAATCAACACATTCCCGAAAACATCGCTTCATTACATAGCAACACTGGCCCTACAAAACAAATCTGATACAACTATACACACAGTTTTATGACTTAAGGGTAAATCTATACTACAATAACAAAAGGAATGCCTACGATAACAAGACATTTTCATATATACACAAAGGTTCGTCTCTCTGAGCTACGTTACAAAACACTTGACATTTATATCCGAAATGCAAAAAGAAAACTTGCTCATTCATTCGATCCAGAATAACTAGTTCAATGGCTACCGATAAAGTAATAAACAGTCTGCGTCAAACACAACAGGCTACTTACATAACATTTATAACAGTCTACTGACATAACGGTTATATGAACACAACCCAAATGATCATCCGAGACGCGAAAGAGCATCAGCAGCCTTGTTCAGCGCGCCTTTGATATGAACAATTTCTATGTCATATTTTTGGATCGCCAATGCCCACCGCGTTAGCCTAGCACTTGAGGGGGCCGCGCGAGTCAGGAAAGTCAGCGGGTCATGGTCAGTCATTATTTTGACCTTTGTACCAAATAGCCACGTACCCAAAGACTCTAGCGCCCACACAATTGCAAACGCCTCCCGTTCAATTGTGGACCACTTTTGTTGCGACGGGCTCAATTTCTTACTAAGGAATGCAACTGGCCGTTCAACTTCTGCCCTTAAGGCCATTGGTACTCTATACATATGTGGTCGTGTCTGCTTAGCACCGGGTGACAATGTGATTTTGTGCTCACGAAACTTACTTCGGCCAGGCCGGTCCGACATCACCTCTCTATACTCATGAAGAACCGCACTGAGTTCCTCCCTTTGGCTAGAACTTAAATCACTAGCTTGGGCAGCCACAGAAACTTGGCCGCACGACTTTATAGCATGCGGTGCCATCTCGATGTTCCCGAACTCTGCGTCGGCCTCGAATACCACCCCTACATTGTTAGCTCGCGCGTGATACGGTCGGAGCTTATTAGCATGAACTAGCCTCTCAGCACCCGTTGCGTCCACTACAACGTAACTGTCGGCCCGCGTTCTCTCTTTTACAGCCACTGGTCCTTGCCACTTCGGTTGCAATTTGCTGCCGCCCTCACTTTGCATGACGAGGACTTGATCCCCCACTGAAAACTCCTTCCGGGTGGAGTGAAGGTTATACTTCTGTGTATAAAGCTTCTGGATTTCGCTGCTGCGCTCATCCACAACTTTTGCGACTTCACTCATTTGTTGTCTCAGCTCTTTCAAATAGACTGCCGCTGGTTTGCTTAGCCCAATCGGAGGGGTCCACTCACCAGTCCACGATTTACGGAGAATGCTGAGGGGCCCATGTGGTGCGCGACCATACATAAGTTCGAACGGTGACTTCCCCGTAATGTCATGCGCCACTTCGCGATACGCCCACAGCAAGCAAGGCACGTAGCGGTCCCAATCTCTCCCGTGCGTGCCGATTACGTGGCGCAGCATACCTTTGAACGTCCCATTCCAGCGTTCCACGATGCCGTTACTCTGCGGGTGATCGGGCGTCGCGAACCTCATTTTTACACCTAACCTATCCATGAGCTCCACCGTTAGTTTAGCCGTGAAATTTGTCCTTTGGTCGCTACATATCAGCTCAGGCGTTCCGCAGCGACTAAACACATCTATTAGAGCTTGACACGCTGCCTTGGCTGTCAGTGCCCGCAGTGGAATCACTTCTGCCCACCGTGTACACAGGTCAATAACACTTAAAGCATACTTATGACCCCGCGAGGAAGCTGGCTCAAGGGGGCCTATGCAGTCAAGATAAATTACCTCAAAAGGTGTCTGCGGTCTGTTCAAAGGCGTTATAGGCACCCGATCGGTCTTAAGCCGACGCGCGTGAACCTGACACCCATGACAGCTCTGACAATGGCGCTTTACATCCGATCCCAATGATGGCCAATAAAAGGAGGCTTTAATGCGCTTTTTTGTTTTCTTTTCTGAGAAGTGACCACCGCAAGGGCTGTCGTGTGCCAACTCCAGCACTTCGGCTCGGCGCGACTTTGGTACTACTAACTGGAGGCACTGTTTCCCGTCTAACTGCTCCCTATGATAGAGCAACTGACCGTCAATTACCATGCCGTGCGACCCGTCTTTTGCCTGGCGCCAAGCATCGGCCAGTGACTCATCTCGTTTTTGCTCCTCTGCGAAAGAACTCTCAGTGACCGGCCCAAGCCGCTCGCTGTTCTCAATAATATCTTCTCCTACAGAATTCTGACTTTCTAACTGACCCTGCTCCAAACATGACGTGGAATTAGACGCCTGCGGTTCCAACACCTGTGCGTCCTGCTCCTCCTCTCCTTTATCTTCTAACGAGGTGTTTGCCTCACCCTCGGTGTTAGGTACCTGTTGCTCACTGCTTGGTGGTTCCTCTAATGTGCGCTGCACGGCGTTAGCACTAGGGTTAGAGCCTTGAGACACCTGCTCTTGGTCTCTCAATGGTAAATGCTGCTCCGGTGCCATCTCCTGTGTAGTGCAGCTGATTCCCATATCATACTCCTTCAGGTCACTCATTAACTCTTGACGGCAAAGACGAAGGCATTCGTAATCTTCTGGAGTAAGTAGTACGGACGCACTGGTACTCAACTGATCAGTTACGGCGCAAAGTAAAGTCACATGCTGAGTAGCGCTCCCTGACGAGTGTGGAAGGCCGAGAGGTACATACATTAGGCGCGCTGTAACGCCTTGACCGAAAGCACCAGTTAGCTTTATGCCACTACTCTGACCCAAAATCTCGGCAGTTACCTCCTTCGCCCGTATCACTGTTATATCCGCACCTGAGTCAATGCGCGGGAAACAGGGCTTGTCTCCGACGAAGATTTCGATCCTCGGATCTCCCATCAGTGAATTGTTCATAAAGGCAGGGTACCGCGGCGGTGTGGCGGGGCTCTCAAATGACCTTTCCTTCTGGGGAGCTACGCACGCAACCTCTGCTTTCTTAGCGGCAATGTCTCGTGAAGACTCGCAATCCCTTTGAAAGTGGCCCCTTTGTCCGCATCCAAAACATACTCCTGAGTTAGGGCTGAAGTTTGGAGCAGTGGATTGTTTGGGGTGCGGCCTATAATTCTGATTTCTTACTGCAGTGCCGCGGTAATTGCTCTGCCTGCTGCCGTCGAGGCTTTCTTCAAAATTTGCGGCTAACTCCGCTATATCCTTGGGCTTCAACCAGCCCTTTACTTCCTGCTGAGTGACCAGTGAGCGGAGATCACTTGACATTAACTGCTTCAGCCTATCAGCTATCAGCAATTCCTGAAGGCTCTCAAATGACTGCACCTCTCTACTTCTGAGGTAGTATGTGAACATTGTCTCCAGGCGTGCTGTCACTTGGCTCCAAGACTCATCTTCACATTCTTGAACCAGGCGGGGATCATTGGCTCATTAGTGGGCATGGGCGCAAGGACTGCTTTCAGCTCTTTCGCGTACCATCCAATACCGCTATGCCGGTTCCGGATTTCCGGCTCCTCTGAAGAGGCACGCGACGACCTCGTCTTCTCCAGCTCAAGCTTGAGCTTTAATGCTTCTATCTCAAGCATCAACTCACGCGTGCGAACCGATCCATTTACACTGTCACCTTCCATAACATTTCCCTCTGGATCCGCCATTTCCCAGAGTGTGCCTGAACGCAAGTGCATTCAGTAAAAAGGGCCCCGAGAGAACACAAAGTGAGCCTCACCTTGCCGTGATGCGTCGCCCGCCGTCGTTGTCAGTTGCAGCTGCGTCAGTCCCGTCTCTGACGCTTGTCGTTACGAAGTCGCTCGATGCTCACGGTGCTCCACCGGACCACCCTCGCCGTTGCGTCAGTCCCTCACGTCGACGTCTCTTGCCGCTCTCCTCCCGATGCAGGACACCACAGCGCCTCGTCAGTCGCTCAACGAAGTCGTTCGGCTTCGCCCTTGTTCGCTGACACCCAGCGCTCACGTGTCGCTCAACTCCTGGCTCCAAAGCTGACCGGCAGGCTCGGAATGTCAATACTGCTTCAGGCAGCTCACCAGCAGGTCCCAATAGCAGCGAGCGTCTTGACAGCTTCGCCGGGCTTCAGCACCTTCCTCGCTGCGGGCTCTCCGATCCTGTCGACTGCGCCAGTTAATTTCCTTTCCCTACTATCCTCTGCTAGCTTCAACGCTAGCTAAGGAGGGAAGGTGTTTGAGGTTCGAATCGGCGCCCCTCGATGACTCGAGTGCACGGTGGCAGCGCGAAGGAAGAGCCGTTGTCCAGTGAAGAGACGCTTTACTGCCACGCTCAGGCGTCTGCCCGGGTCCAAGCCCGAACCTCCGCTCCCCTCTCACATCCAAAACAACCTCTTTTCAACGTTCAGTTAGACAAAGAGTCCCTCAACAAACCAATCACACTTGGGGGTTGGCATCACCGCAACCAATGGCACAAACACTTTCATGACAAACACGGCATTGGTCTAACGTACGACACAATCTACAACACGCGAGGGGATAGGTTCACTGCGCAACATGTGTCATCTCACTCTCCCCTACGTTATAGCCTGAGCATGCCCCTGACGTCCGCCAGCGCCGAAAGCTCGGCTCGGGCTCAACCGGCCCGCGTACCAACGTCTCTTTCAAGAAGCCGCCACAAAGCAGCGCGAATCTTCTCAGGTCCTGGCCACTGGCGAAATGTGTACACGATAGTGCGTTGCTCTGCCAGTCTAATGACACTCGGTCATTACATGCAGCTGGGGGCCGGTTCACCTGAACGCTCCGAGTGCCGTAATTACGACCAGACGGCGATTGTACACAAAGACATCCCCCGGTCGCATCCGGCCAAGCGGTCCCAAGACCAATTCCTCGCGTTCCCTTTTGCGGCGCCGACACGTGTTTCTTGTTAGCGGCAGGCTCCCCGAACAGCAGCGCAGGTAAACGCTCATAGGGGTGCATGCGGATGCCGAACAATAACTGAAACCAGGCGGCCGTGTCTCGCGTCGTCCCACCGGCGCGACGGGTCTTCCCGTTCAGCTTGTATCTCCTCCCTTTTGTTACAAGCAAGGAGGCGGCTTTGGCGGCCCTGCGCTTTGACGGCGTCACCACAGAGTCGCCTTTCTTTCCCAGAGCGGGGCCTTCCGCGTCTGCTCTTTGCGCCGCCGACACGCGGGAATCTCTCTGCGCTGCGCAGAGTTTGTACACTGAACCACACAACAACACGCCGACTCTGCATGCCTCAGACTGACTGTTACCCTTAATGACCACCGGTTATCCTGCTACGTGCTACGTGCCCGGCCCATATACATTTCTTCTTCTTGATTTCAACTAAGATGTCCTTAACCCCCGTTTGTTCCCTGACCCACTCTGCTCTCTTCCTTTCTCTTAAGGTTACACCTATCATTTTCCTTTCCATCGCTCGGCTCGTTGCGTCGTCCTGAATTTAAGTTGAACCCTGTTTGTAAGTCTCCAGGTTTCTGCTCCGTAGGTAAGTACCGGTAAGATGCAGCTGTTATATACCTTCCTCTTGAGGGATAGTGGTAGATTGCCATTCATGATTTGATAATGCTTGCCGATTGAGCCCCAACCCATCCTTATTCTTCTAGTTATTTCACTCTCATAGTTCGGCTCTGCGGTTACTACCTGTCCTAAGTAGACGTACTCCTTTACAACTTCCAGTGTATCGCCACCTATCGCAAAGCGCTGTTCTCTGCCAAGATTACTTTAGTTTTGTGCATATTAATTTTCAGACCTACTCTTCTACTTTCCGTATCCAGTTCATTAATCGTGAGCTGCAATTCGTCTCCCGCGTTACTCATCAATGCAATGTCATCAGCGAATCGCAGGTTACTAAGATACTCTCCATTAACTCTTATCCCTAATTCTTCCCAATCTATGGCCCTGAAAACCTCTTGTAAACACGCGGTGAATAACATTAGAGAGATCGTGTCTCCCTGCCGTACGCCCTTCTTTACTGGGATTCTGTCGCTTTCTTTATGGAGGACTATAATGGCTGTGGATCCGCTGTAGATTTCTTCCATTATGTTTATATAGGCTTCGTCGATGCCTTGATTCCGCAGTGCCTGCATGACTGCTGATGTCTCCACCGAATCAAATGCCTTCTCGTAATCTATGAAGGCTATGTATAGGGGTTGGTTGTATTCCGCGCATTTCTCTATCACCTGATTGATAGTATGAATATGGTCTATTGTTGAGAATCCTGTACGAAATCCTGCCTGGTCCCTTGGTTGATTTAACTCTAGTGTCGTATTAATTCTGTTAGCAATTACTTTTGTAAATAGCTTGTAGACAACGGACAGTAAGCTTATGGGCCTGTAATTTTTCAGGTTCTTGACGTCCCCTTTCTTATGAATCAAGATGATGTTGGCATTCTTCCAAGATTCTGGTATCCTCCAGAATATGTATGGGTAGAATAGCTTAAACAGCTGAGGAGTGTTACGGAGGTCTGTACAGTAGCCGGGGCAACCAGGAAGATAATGTAAGAAGTAGTAGTAGCCCACAGGAATCGGACATCCCAGCGGTAACGACAGGGGAAATAAAGAAAGCCTTGGAGGGAAAAAGAGGCGAAGCCCCTGGTGAGGATCACGTAACATCAGATGTGTTCAAAGAGTAGACAGACTGTGTTATAAAAACTGGCCACCCTGTATACGAAATGTCTCTTAACGGTGAGGTTATCAGAATCTTGGAAGAATACTAAGATCATCTTAATCCATAAAAAAGGGGACGTCAAGGACGTGAAAAATTGCAGACCGATCAGCTTACTGTCCGTTGTCTACAAGCTGCTTACAAAGATAGTAGCTAATACAATTAGGACAACATTAGAATTCAGTCAACCAAAGTACCAAGCAGAATTCCGTACAGGCTACTCGACAATAGACCATACTGACACTATAGGAGAACTTGCGTTTGGCCTAGTTGGTGCTTACTGTTTGACATTTTGACCGCACAAAAAAGACGAGGACAGAGGGAGGTACGACGACACGGTACCTCCCTCTGTCCTCGTCTTTTTTGTGCGGTCAAAATGTCAAACATACTGACACTGTCAATGAGACGCTAGAGAAATGCGCGGAATGTAACGAAACCCAATATGTAGCCTTCATAGACTGCGGGAAGGCTTTGATTCGGTCGAGCATAAGCAGTTACGCAGGCGCTACGGAATCAGGACGTCGATGAACCATATCTAAAAATGCTGGAATAATTCTTAGGTTTAGGTGCACCTTAAAGAACCTCAGGTGGTCAATAATTCCGGAGCCCTCCACGACGGCGTCCCTCATAATCATATCGTGGTTTTGGGACGCTAAACCCCAATAATTATTTATTATTATTATTATTATTTTGCTGCTGACTGCCGAGTTTGTTTGCTTTTTTCGTTGCCAGTTGCTATGAGTGAAGAAGACTTGTGCATTTCATGTCAAAAGACTGTGCCTTGTGACGGTCGATTTATGAAATGTCTCGAATGCAAATATTCCTATCATCTTGGATCTAGCTGCTCAGGCATAGCTCCCAGTACATTTACTACTATGGGGCAGTCGAAAAGAGATGGTTGGGTATGCAAAGCCTGTAGAGCCAACAAAAAGCAAAGTGCTTCTGCTATGTCTTCCGATGCACCGCCAACGCCAAGCAGCAGCGATTCTATTTTAGCTTTGGTCGAAGAAATTAGAGATATGAAAAGAAGTTTAGAAGTTCTGCCTGCACTAAGTCAGAAGGTTGATTCCCTCTTGCTTCTAAAGACAGAATTTTTGCAGCTCTCAAGGTCGGTCGCTGATCTTGATGAGTCAGTTTCTTTTCTTTCAAAGCAATATGATACCACATGCGAACAGCTCAAGTCATCAGAGGGCGCTGCAGTAAACAGAGACAGAGAAATTAGAAAACTGAACGAAACTGTCGAGGCTCAGGCTAAAATTTTACATCGTTTACAACAGGAGCAAAACGAATCCGACCAATACAGTAAACTGTCCAACTTGGAAATTCATGGCTTACCAGTCACCCAAAATGAAAATTTGAAAGAAATGCTCAAAGATCTTGCTGTGAAACTTGAACTGCACGATTTTTCTGATAATGATGTGGTTGCCGTGCACCGCCTTCCTGGCAAGCAGGATTCTTCTCCAACAGTCCTGGTGCGCTTTTGTAATGTAGCTATGAGAGAAAAATGGTTTAACAGGCGTGGTAAACTGGGAGAGTTGTACCTCTCTAAAGGGCTGCCGAAACTTTTTTTCAATGACAACTTAACAAAGATCAACCGACATCTGTTCTGGCTTGCTAGGTCGGCGGGCAAGGAAAACAACTACAAATTTGTTTGGGTGAGAGCGGGCAAAATATTTGCCAAGAAAGATGAGGACGCTTCACTCATTCAAATAATCAGTGAAGCTGATATTGAAAAGATAAAATGAATATGGTTCCATCTGCTCCACTTGTATTTTCCAACTTTGATACCTTTAAGAGCAGCTTCGGTCCTAATTCCGATTCAGATTTTACTTTGGTTAACGTAAATACTCGCAGCCTGCGCAAATACTGGAAGGAGTTTAAAAGGTTGGCAGAAGACGCAAACACATACGTGGATGTTTTTGTACTCACTGAAATTAACGTTCCAGATGCAATCCTGCATTTATTTGTGCTGAAAGGTTTCACCGCTAAATTCTTGACTCGAGAGCTCCGTAGAGGTGGTGGTATTGCTGTTTTTGTGAATGATAAGTATACTGTTTCTGAAGTTAACATTAGTTTCACCCATGCTGAAGTTTTTACTTTGAAGTTGTGTTCCCTCCATATATGTCTTACTTTGTTAGCAATCTACCGCCCCCCTAGTAATAGTGTCAGTCACTTTATTCTCGAACTAGAAGCTGTCATGAAGCGTTTTAGCTGTGAAGAAACATTTTGCATCACGGGTGACTTGAACATTGATATTTTATGTCCAGGAAAAATCCAAGTGTCTGATTATCTTTCATCTCTGTCAGCTTTCGGACTGGAAAACACAATTACAGCTTTTAGACGAGAAGAAGTTGTAAGCGGTCAAATAAAACGCTCTTGTTTGAACCATATAGCAGTACGAGCGCCGAATCACACTCTGAGCTCCTGTGTCATAACGCAACGCCTAGCAGATCATTATTTTACTTCCAGCCGTTTTTCTTCGAAAATACTGCCTTCTGCGTCTTGCTATTTGAAAACGGACAGCTCCCGTAAAGAAATGCGTGTGTCAGTTATTGATCAGCGCAAATTGGACTCGTTAATTAAAGAGTTCGATTGGTCTTCTCTTATTGTTTCTGGTTCTCCTGGGGAAGTATATGATAGGTTTTTCTCGAAAATGCGTAGTCTGCAACATTCTTGTACTCGTATTACTAGGGCTAAGCAAAGACGTAGTCACAATTGGCTGTCGCCAGACATTTTGGAAGCAATCGCTGACAGAGACGTGCTTTGGAAACGGTTTAAACGCTCCCCTGGTAATTCAGAATTTGGTATCAACTACAGAATCGCAAGGAATAAAGTGGTTGCCCTTATCCGATCCGCAAAACGACGATACTTCCATCATCAGTTTCAGTTATCTGCCAGAAACCCGGTGCGGATGTGGTCACTGATAAACCACTTTCGAGCTAAAGAAAATAGCGATGCTAAACCTACTGATGCGTTTACTGGTGACCCTGCGCATACAGCTGATCTTTTCAATCGCCACTTCGCAAATGTGTCTGGTGGACTTTCTTCGGCGCCGAAAGGCCGTTCTCGTTTAAATAATTCAACACCTGCCTCCGCCTTCCTTCCGACTTTAACAATAGACGAACTCGCTAGAATAGTTTCCGGCTTCAAAAGGCAAAAACCAGCAGGTATTGATGGTATCTCTGTATCTTTACTGCAGCGGAATCTGGAAGCACTATCAGAGATTCTGCTCTTCATGCTTAATGGATTCCTGGAGACAGCTTCTCTGCCATCAGACTTAAAAACAGCAATTGTGAAGCCCCTATTTAAAGGTGGACCAAAAGACAGCGTTGACAGTTATCGACCTATTTCAGTTTTACCTATCCTATCCCAAATAATTGAGAAATTTTTATTACAATGCATGACTTCTTTTCTAGATAAATTTTCTCTCATTTCAAGTCGCCAGTTTGGTTTTGTCGCAGGTCGTGGCACTACTGGTCTACTTGAAGAATTTTCCGATGAACTGCATCATGCTTTGGAACATAACATGTTTGCCTGTGCCTTATTTCTTGATATCTCGAAAGCATTTGACACCGTAAACCACTCTATAGTGCTTGCAAAAATATACCTTCTTGGCTTCAGGGGCCCGTTCTACAACTTTCTTAAAAATTACCTTTCTGATCGTTCCCAGGTAGTGCGCTTAGACAATCAGTTACCTTTCAGTAATAGACTTCCCTTGAAAGCTGGTGTACCACAGGGATCCATTTTATCTCCTCTTTTATTCAATTTATTCATAAATGATTTTACGGCTGCTGTTCCAAAATGTCTTGTATTTCAGTATGCAGACGACACTGTTCTGTTAACGAAACATGTGTGTTACCTTAAAGCGATGTCACTACTACAAGACAGTGTTTATGAGGCTGTGCCATGGTTTACAAATAATTGCTTGGTGATTAATCAGAAAAAAACGAAGTTAATGTGCGTTAAAAATCCATTGAAAGCATTGGTGACAAATGCACCCCTACTTCTTCATGCCCGCGATTGCGCCTCCTGTAAGTGTACTCCCATTGAATATGTAAATTCTATAAAATATCTTGGTGTGTTCTTCGATAGCGACCTGTCCTGGAATGATCATTTAGCTTACATTTGTGGCAGACTACGAAAAATCTCATGGTTACTTTTTAATATGAGATCAATTGCACCCACCAATATTAAAGTGACCATCATGCTTGCTCTTGCGTACAGTATCCTGCGATATGGCATCACATTATTTGCTTTCTGTTCTTCGCGATGGCAGTGTCGGGTTGACAATATCTTAAAAAGCATGTTGAAATCCATTGTATACAATCGTTCCTCAACAGACAATGCAAATTTATTTTCTCTACTTCGCCTGCCGTCTTTCCAAGCATCCTTCAATCAAACAGTTGTATTACGGCATTTCTGGGGCTCTCAATTCAAAAAAGAATGCATTGCCCCTCGTATATTAAGAAAAACTTCCCGCTTTTCGGTACCATTCGTTAAAACACGATATGGCAAAGCTATTAGAAAGGTCTATGTCCCTACTGTCTTTAATGACCTCCCCGACAGTGTTGTTTCTGCAACGACGAAACGCAGTCTACGAAACAGCCTAAAGTCGCTTTAATGCTGCATCATTTATATCATTTATCACATTACTATTGTTTCTATTTTCTTGCATGCCGGGTATAATCTGTTTAGAGTTGTTTAATCCTTATCTTCCCATTTCTGGTGTTTAGGTAATAATGCTTCCGCTAATTTGATTCTTGTTTGTTATTGTGTTTCAATGTAGCGTAAATGAGTTACATGTCTTCTTTCTGATTATTTTACGTGACAAGCTCTTCAATATGTATGTCATCTGTCGTTTGCCGATGTGCCGGGCCTAGTCCTCCAAGCCACCATCTGGCTTTGACAGGCCTGTTATCTGTTTTGTACAGCTCAAGATGACAATAAAGATTACTATTATTATTATTATTATTATTATTATTATTATTATTATTATTATTATTATTATTATTAATATTATTATTATTATTCCGCGTAAGTTAACCAGAGAGAACAGACCGTTTCATGTGCCCGCCTGCTTCTTCCAACACTCTACCGTTCACAGAATACAAAGTCTCTATAATGTTAATTTTGTAGATCTTGACGTTTTTCATAGCCCACAATCATTGTTTTTATCTGAGCTTTGCACTGTTTTGACATAGTGTGGCACAATGTACAAAGTCTTCCCTTCTCAGTCTTTCCACATAGTTGTATATATGCAATCTAATTTTTTATTCCCCGTCAATATTTCTCGTGTTGTCTTATTTTACTCCTCCCCTTTGTGTTCATTTCTCTTTGTCTACGTGTTTTTGCTCTTTTTATTTCTGAAAACTGTCTGTATTGTATTGTTTATTTTTATTGTTTCTTTTTTGCGTGCGCCAGCACAAAGACCGTACGGTTGTTCCTGGGCACGTTAAATAAATGATTGATTGATTGATTATTATTATTATTATTATTATCATTATTATTATTATTATTATTATTATTATTATTATTAACACATGGTACTGGCAGAGTGTTGGTTTATGTAAATTGAATTACCAAAAATGAAGGCTCGAAGCCTTTATATTCAACTTGGTTGAATGTTTTCTCCGTAGTGCATTGGTTTAAACCGCACTCGTCTTAGGCGTCAAGTCGTGTTTTGGATTTCTCATCTTGCAATATGACCGAAAAAAAATGCAAAGACCGGGAAAAGCCATTTCTTGACTTGTACCCCGCGAAAATACACACTGCGGTGTAGCTTTTAGCATGCGACAACAGCGCCAGAAGACGGCCTAGCGAGCAAAGCAAGCAAAACTAGAAGAATATCATAATCTTCTCCCTTTATATATGTTTTTTTTTTATCCTGCGACAAGAGCTTCTGTAATTCCGAAGTATCCACGTGCGCATTCACGTGGCTACTTATGGATTATTAAAATAAGCAGATGATAGAACACGCACAACATTAATTTAGGCAAAACTCGGTATTGATACTATCGCGTTAATGATGAAACGTGTGCACGGGGTTGTTTTTCACGTATTATTTCTCTTGTCCCCTAGCGGCCTATGTAAATAATAATAATTTAAAGGATTTTACGTGCCATAACCGCATTGTCATTATGAGGCAAGCCGCAGTGGGGAATTCTGTAATAGATTTAAACACCTGGGGTTCTTCAACGTGCACCTACATCAAAGCAAGCGGGTGTCCTACATCAAAGCAATACGGCCGCCATGGCAGGCAATCGTACCCGCTACCTCGCGCTTAACAGCGCCACACTTTATCTGCCAATCGCTCCCACGGCGGATACACATTACGTCGGTGGCGCTGTAATAAAATTTAACCGCTTCAGCTGACGCTAAGGAGACCACAGTAGCCTATGCTCTGGAGGAACAGTAATTAATTAAGCTACTTTAACGTCCTTAGTCAATTGCATTGGTCGTCCCACCCTCAGCCTGAAGCATTTTCAACCTCGCCCGTTGTTGCACAGCCTCCGGGTATCGACCCACTCGAGTTTTGGTACCAATGGTGTTCAACCGCAAGCCGGATTTTTAAAATCACGAGCCATACAACGCTCTCGCCTTAATGAATGATAGCTACTTAACACCCTCTGACGGTGCGAAGTGTTTATTGACATTATTGTATGATTGAGACAATGACAATTAGGGATGCGAGGAAACCAAAGAATTTCATCATCTAAAATTTCTGACCAATTCGGTCAGTAGATTAGCAGGTGAACATCCTGTCTACCAGGTATGAAAATAATAAAAGGTAGTCCGTGCATCTCAGAGGGGGCCACACTTGCTGCGAGATGTGAGTCGCGCACTACAGCACACTGCTTTTAGCGTCATTGATTACAGCACGTGACTTCAGTTAACCTCCCATTGCGAGACGCTCAATGCGGTCACTCTAAAGGCGCCGCGAAGAAAAACAGAAAGAAAGTGGGGCTCGTCATGTAATCAAAACAGGGCACATAGCCTACAATACGTAAGGGAAGGCAGGGAAAGAACTCCACTTGCATAGTTCTTTTCCTGCATCGCCTTGGCGAAGGTATAAGGCCAGCGTTAATAATAACATCTGGGGTTTAACGTCCCAAAACCCAGATATGATTATCAGAGACGCCGTAGTGAAAGGCTCCGGAAATTTCGACCATCTAGTGTTCTTTAACGGGCACTGATATCGCACAATACACGAGCCTCTAGCATTTCGCCTCCATCGAAATGCGACGGCCGCGGCCGGGATCGAACCCGCGAGCTTCGGGTCAGCGGCCGAGCACCATAAGCACTGCTCCACCGCGGCGGACAAGGCCTGCGTTGACAACAATGCTTACCTTCTGGCGGCACGGTAACAGGGCAGTTCAATGACTTCCTACTCTTGCAATAGTGAACAGCCAACCTAATGACAAAAAAAAGGACATTCGTGAAAGTTTGCTCAGCTTGCTCCAAACATCGCCTAGTGAAGTGCTACGTTGTCTTACGGTAAACAAACACACGACGCAGAGAATAAATATAAAACGGCTTTTCGAGACCTTTCCACGTCCCTTGCTCAAATAAATGCAATATTTCAGCTCGTAATTAATATATTAAACGGGTCCTGACGAGAGGCCTTTTAGCGAACTTTACCATGTAAAAGTAGAAACGCGCTATTCTGTCCCGAATAAAGCTGGCCGCAAGAGCCGGGTTTCAAGCAAGCAACCTCCTACATTTCTGCAGACTAGCATAGGCAGTCAAACAAGAAGGCGGGTTTCTCGATACTTTATATGAATCTAACCTGTTTCATTACTCTTTCACCAACACTAAGCAGACAGGGAAACGCGGCCTGTGTAGCATGCAATGCGTAAGTCAATGCACTTTCCGACCTATAGGTTTGTTATTTAGAAACAAAAAAGTCACAGTTTCGCCGCAAGGCCGAAGCAATGAATGCGATAGCAAAAAACTAATGCTATATGAAGTGAGGCTCGCCAATGGATACTCTCAGTTTGAACAGCGCTCCTGTTGCAAAGACGGCCGAAGCAGCGAAGGAAACTAGCGTTCTTCAAGTGTCGAGCTGTGACACTTGATAGTTCGCGCTCATCTTCTGTTTGTTCGTTTAGCGGCGTCCCTTGAGCTCGAGTGGCGTTCGCACGCTCCGTAACATGAGCGCGGACATTACGGTGAAAGCGTGAAACATCCCTCTTCCCCTCAGCACAAGAAAACCGCGCGAGCAGACAGCGGAAGGGCAAGGTTCTCCCTGCGCAAGTATAGGAAGGGAGCTAGCTCGCCGACGACTTTTAAATGCGCGCCTGTCGCGCTCCTAACGCCATCTCGCTGGTAATGAAGAAACGCTTATAAGCGCAGCCGTCTCTGAGTCCGTCCAGCGGTAAATGGTGTGTATATAAAGCTCGCCGTTACCTACGTGGAGGATCTGCGTTTCGTGGCGTAGTAGCTAGCGCCACTCGCTGCGGAGGAAGAGGTCCCTGGTTCGATTCGATTCCGCGCTTCGGAAGCATTTTTCTGAATTATTTTTCTTTGGGGCTTATATATATATATATATATATATATATATATATATATATATACACATACTTATACATATACGGTGCATGACGGCGGCGACGGCGAAACCCAGCCGAGACTGTCCATATAATTGCTATCGCAATAAAAGGCGCAGTTAAAGCTAAAGCGACTTTGTAAAAACCATTCCTTTTAAGATCATCGAACAATATTCTGCATGCAAAGGTATTCATTCTTCCTTTACTTCTGCTGCTTATTGAGCTTTCAAGAAAAATGTCTGTGGTAGCGAACACGGCCAGCCGTCTTTACATAATAGCGCGAAATATTGACTTTATAAATTGAGGCCAACAAAAATTAGGGACGTCAAGAGTCTGCACATTCGGAAACCCGAAATCGTCACCACCCCCTCCCAAGTTTGCAATATTTTCTGGAAGTTAGTTTATTCACATTACAAAAACAGAAGCGCTAAAGGACGCGTTGCTTTCTTTTAAGAAACCCGTCGGAGCCAACTACAATATCATCGGACGAAATATATTGAAGAGGCAGGGGATGAGAAGAAGGGCAGCACGCTCTTTCCAGAGTTCGTAGTTATCAAGCACAGTGTAGTAAGAAGGTGTATTAAGAAGCGAAAACGAAACTGAAGAACACGACGGAGTGCGCGTGAGAGAAGCCAACGTGAAGCGCGTGAGTGTCAGAACGGCGACGGACAGAGCGTGCGTGGCCAGCGATCGAGCAAGAAGCAGCTCGTTCGATCCGCGAGCTGGGGGCCATCAGACCAGCCGGGACGAGCCTGGCGTTTCCTGTGGCGAACGGGTGTGCCAGGCGAGGCCTTGCGTCGTGTTCCTGCGGTGGACGTGCGAGCGGGCCAGACCAAGTTACTGATGGTGTGCCAGATGGTGTGTCCGAGGCCAGCTAGCTACCGAGTCGGCCCATGGTGCTGAGGCTGCTGGGGTCCGGCACTACCGACTTCTGAGGGCGTGGTGCTGGCGCCACGTATTCCGGTCCGGCACTACCGAATGCTGAGTGGACTCGGGGCTACTCCGGGTGCATCGTGGTCCGGTGTGGTCCTGAGCGAGCAGCTCGGGATCTGGGTCTGACACGTCGACGGCTCATCGTGCCTCTCCTGCTGCGAGCGTGCGTCAGCTACGCGGTCTTCGGTACCGTGAGTGACGTCTACGGAACGATAGACTCCGTACTAGGCAGGACGCGCGGATACTCGCGTAGACGTATAGGACTGTAAGGATTGAGGCTTAGGGAGAAGTAATTTTGTATATTAGTGCCCAGCAAGTGTATGTGTATGTATTTGTCTTTTGATGAGTGTTGTGTATAAATGTTTTCTTGTCCTTGACTCTGTCTGTGTCTGAGGGCCCACGAACCCATCATCCAAATTGGCGAGCCTATGCCAGGATGGCTTACTAAAATCTGAAGCCATTACTCAGATACAGTCTGTGTCATGGAGAAAAAGGTTTATTGCACTTGGCCGAGAGCTAGGGTTGGAGAATGCTGAGCTGAGAGAATGGGTAGAACGAGAGTGCGCTCAAGCTCGCGATGAACGCGCTAAAGAACGCGAGGTCGCAAAAGAAAATGCAGAGAGACAACAAAAGCTACTAGAGCAGCAGCAGAAAGTGCAAGAACAGGAGCTGAAGATCCTAGAGCTGAAGCTTCGACTTCAGGAGAGTACAGGGAGGCTACAGTCAACTGGGACTGATGAGCAAGGAGGATCTAGCACGAGCACCAGAGGGATAACGGAGGTCTGCACTCCTCATAAGCTGATACCGCCCTTCAATGAAACACGGGACGACCTCGACGCGTACCTGCAGCGGTTTGAACGGGTCGCAACGTGTCAAGGGTGGCCGCGTGAGAAGTGGGCTCTTTCGCTTAGCCCGTGTATGACGGGAGAAGCACTAACCGTCATAGGCCGGTTAGACACAACAGCCGCGCTGAATTATGATCAGCTAAGAGCAGCGCTTCTCCAGAGGTTCCGCTATACTGCGGAAGGTTACCGTGAAAAGTTCCGTAAAGCCAAGCCCGAAGAGAACGAGACTGGTCTGCAGTATGCTGCAAGACTCTCCGGCTACTTTGACCGTTGGCTGGAGATGGGCAAAACGGAGACATGTTTTGTTAGCTTGAGAGCATTAATAATTTGTGAGCAGTTCATGAAGCGTTGTTCTCCAGCACTCAGGATCTTTCTCAAGGAAAGAATTTGCAAGACACTGAGTTCGCTGTGCGAGACTGCGGATAACTTCATGGAAGCACAGGCGCTCACAAACTTAGGAAAAGAACGTATTCCCAAGGAACGAGGACCGTCGGTTTCGAAGTCGGAGCCTGCGAAAAAAATCACAGCATATTCACGGGGTGAATGATGATGAGTGGGGCGAAGCTACGGAGGGAATCATCTGTAAACCGTGAAACTCTTCCGTGAAATGCGCCCAGTACATAATATAAAGTGTGTGAAACATCGTGTATATATTAAACATCAAACTTTTATTGTACTGTTGGTTTACGTGGTCCCTTCATTATCACTTGTGATCGGTGAAATGCAAGGAAGAAGTCCGCTCCCGAGCGAAAGAGCGCCAAGAGCGACCGCATTCCCCGCTCGCCCTGTGCGAATTAAAGGCAAGGCTAGAGGGAAGACAGGACGCGCGTTCCACGACGCGAGGTCGGTAGCATGCCCAACGAAAGCCAACGGAACGCGATCGTGCAAGTGCTCCGGCTTCGCATCGCCTCATGGTTCCATTTAGCGTCCCAAAACCAAACATATTGCTCAAGGTGTGCCTTGCGTTTTTCGTAGAAATAATTTCTTTATCATGTACATTAAGACGAAAAGTTGAAAGCTCACTAGAGTGTATCGCCCGCAAAGTATGTCTTTTAGTGTGATTTAACTCTCGTACGGCAGGGTCCTCGCGCCGTTGCCAGTCCACCTCGCCCGTTGACGATCGGGCGAGGTGGCTACATGCAACTACTACTACTACACTTTAAGAAAAACATCTGCCGTTCTTTCGTTCTGCTTTTATAAAACATCTGGCGTCTTTCGTTGGTTCATTTCATCAATCAACGGCGTTTTGAACAAAATTTTTATTGTTTAATCACGCACAGGAGAAATCTCACCAGGCACTACCTTGGAGGTAAACAATGGCTGCTAATGGCAATGAGAGGCAGAAGAAGTCGGCTTTTAGCTAACACTTACACTTCTACTTCTACTAACGTTTCCTACTGGAACATGCCAATGGCTGCTAATGGGGAATGAGAGACAGAAGAATTCGGCTTTTAGTTAACGCGCACGCTGCGAATTTTTTATTGTTCAACAACGCACAGGAGAAATCTCCCACCGGCACCACCTTGGAGGTCAAAGCGTAAGACTTGTTACTCACTACTACGACCACGACGACTACGAGGGACGAACGGGTGCCGCCTTAAGGAGCTTCGCCCCTAAAAGATGGAGTGGCCAGCAAGTCGCTGTTACCTGCGTAACAAGGCAGGCCATCGCGCAGCTGACTGCTGGTCCCGCACGAAACGGAATACTTCCAGCCGATGGGAAGTATATCAGAAACGTGGTCACAGAGTGACAGATACCCCAGTAGGAAATTTGGCAAAGACCAGGCATCACGTATGCTGTCGGAGAAACGTGAAGCTTTGACACCTGAACAGCAGAGGAGTGGCTACGTTGTTCCCCAAGACGGTGAAACCATGCCCATCGTCAATGCCACATTAAGTCGACGATCTGAGACCGTTGGAGTCACTGACATGCCTGTTGTGAAGGGGTTCCTAGAGAACAGGCCAGTGCATGTACTTCGAGGCACTGGTTGCAACACGGTCGTCGTGCGGCAATCCTTGGTTCCGAAGGAGAAGTTCACGGGAACAACGAGCCCAGTGTACTTACTGGACCGCACTGTGCGATACCTCCCAGAGGCAAAAGTCTTTTTGCAATGTGCATTGTTTACTGGAGAGGTACTCGTTAAGTGTATGACTGACCCATTATACGACGTAATTTTGGGGAACATAAAGGGTGCGGCATTGCCGGATACGTTACCTTCAGATGCATCAACACCAGAGTATGACCATGCCCATGTGAAAACCGAGCAGTGCACGGACTCCGGCAAAGGGAATTTCATCAGCGGTACGCAGAAAGTACCCGGTGATTTGGCCGCATTCCAAACAAGTTCCAAGGGGAAGAAATCGAGTGAGTTCCTACACGGCAACGCATTGGAAGAGAGTGCCGAACCTGACAAAGAACTGGAGAAGGCGAAGAAGCCGCAGAAAGGCTACTACGGCAAAAAAATGAGAAAGCGCAAGCTTGTCCCTGGTGACCAGGTGCTAGTGCCAGCCGATACTAATAAGCTGGCGCTCTCCTGGAAAGGTCCCTTCCCAGTTATCGAAAGGTGCAGCAGACGTAAATACCTTGTCAACCTTGGAGATAAAGTTACGCTCTTCCATCTAAACATGTTGAAGAAATATGAAGAGCGTCAACCATTAAACCAACAAATGAGCGCACGGGCTACCGCGCGAAGCAGAGTATACTACAACACAGAGAGAAGGCTTCACGATAGTGGCTTCAATCCACAAGCATCATGTTTCTGTATGACCGCCCGTGCGCTCTGCGCTGCGACCGGTAAACACTGACGTGAAGTCAGTATGTGAAACACCTAAATGAGTCTACGGTGCAGTTTGCTTCTGATGCAATATGACTTTCACGTAGAAACACTCGTGGTGGATGATGCGGATGCTGACTATGTGATTGCCGTTGGGACTATTTGATTGCCGGTGATTGCCGTTGTACACACTTTTCATCACGTATTGTGATCATAATGCTGTAGTTCTTGCATTTGTTGACATTTCATTGTGCTTGAACTTGCGTGTTATATTCAACTTGTGTGTTACGTGTGTACAACGTACTGAAAGTTGGGGGGAATGTAGTAAGAAGGTGTATTAAGAAGCGAAAACGAAACTGAAGAAGACGACGGAGTGCGCGTGAGAGAAGCCAACGTGAAGCGCGTGAGTGTCAGAACGGCGACGGACAGAGCGTGCGTGGCCAGCGATCGAGCAAGAAGCAGCTCGTTCGATCCGCGAGCTGGGGGCCATCAGACCAGCCGGGACGAGCCTGGCGTTTCCTGTGGCGAACGGGTGTGCCAGGCGAGGCCCTGCGGCGTGTTCCTGCGGTGGACGTGCGAGCGGGCCAGACCAAGTTACTGATGGTGTGCCAGATGGTGTGTCCGAGGCCAGCTAGCTACCGAGTCGGCCCATGGTGCTGAGGCTGCTGGGGTCTGGCACTACCGACTTCTGAGGGCGTGGTGCTGGCGCCACGTATTCCGGTCCGGCACTACCGAATGCTGAGTGGACTCGGGGCTACTCCGGGTGCATCGTGGTCCGGTGCGGTCCTGAGCGAGCAGCTCGGGATCTGGGTCTGCCACGTCGACGGCTCATCGTGCCTCTCCTGCTGCGAGCGTGCGTCAGCTACGCGGTCTTCGGTACCGTGAGTGGCGTCTACGGAACGATAGACTCCGTACTAGGCAGGACGCGCGGATACTCGCGTAGACGTATAGGACTGTAAGGATTGAGGCTTAGGGGGAAGTAATTTTGTATATTAGTGCCCAGTAAGTGTATGTGTATGTATTTGTCTTTTGATGAGTGTTGTGTATAAATGTTTTCTTGTCCTTGACTCTGTCTGTGTCTGAGGGCCCACGAACCCATCATCACACACAGCCAAGCGACTTGTATGTGTGCACCCTTTCAGTGCAACAGAACTGCTGACTCACCCGGCCGCTCGTCGCATGCGTTGCGGTTATCTGTCAGCGACTGAGGTTCGCGTACGCTGGTTGTAGCGGATATCGTCGTCCTGCTTTTTTTATGTATTGTGGTTTTCTCAATCCGCGCGATTACGGCAAGCATCATCGCGCGAATTTTGAACGTTGAAGGTCCGTACGCCACGTGGTGTGAAAAACGGTGAACTAGAAGCGATGTCCCGAATTTCTGGGTATGCGGCACTTCATTTTTACTGATTAGGCACTACGTAGGACTGAGTAGATGTAGTCAAAATATATGACGTCACGGCGTATAGTGCGCGAAGTTCAAGGTAGCGTCGCCACCCTCATTTTCTTTTTGCGCGTTGTCTCACTTACCAAGCGTCTTCTCGCGGCAAGCCTGGTGATTTTGAAATCGTGAAAGAGTAATTTACAGATATGAAAAAAATCGTTTTTCTTTTTAGTGTCCCTTTAATGTGTTTATTTGTCTAGTTTTGCGATTGTTGAAAATTTTACGGGAACTATCATGTATGAGGTGTAGCCGGTGCAACACATAGACACCAGCCTCTCCTACATACATTTACTAAAAAAAAGTGCGGCTACGACAAAAGTTGCACATGGGTTTGACAAAATACCTTGGAATAATAAAAAATAAATAAAATAAATGTTCTAAAAGTGCTAAAAGTGGTTTAGCCGGAGCCGAAATTACCCCTAGTTTCAGAGCATACGGCTGCCTCAGGTTCCCCTCAGAGTTTGTTTCGTATGATTAACTCGAACAAGACTCGGCAAACTCACATGGGAACTTGTCGAGTGTTGTTTGTTGCTCTGTCGCCCTTCTTAGTTATTGTGTTTTATTTATTAGGGCCGCTACTTAAGACCATGCTTAGCGTAGACAAACTAGCCCAGATTTCCCTTCTGTTGAGCTCTGTGGGAGTACTTTACGCGCCACGGCGATCCACTACAACGAAGCGTGCTGACCAAAGTTTCAGGTGCGCGCGCGCATTCTTCTCGGAGCATGCGCGTGCGGCATCTCGTGTAGCAGATTGTGGGCTGAGTTCTACTAAACTTCTCGGCCCGCATTCACAAGAACGCTCGTACGCTAAAATTGTTCGTACGAGCAGATGCTAGCCAGTCGGTACGTCGGACATATTATTATAGAGGGAGGCTGGCCAATGGGAAACAGTCCTTGCCGCTTGTTTCCTTCGATTGTCAGCGAGCTATCACGTTTTACTGATGCCCATATTTTGGCGAAGCAATCAACAGCATATGAACTTCCCTGTAAACACAGACCCGGTTGTTTTAGTTTTTGTCATCCTGCTGTGCACCGAACTTGCATGAGCACGTGGCCTGGTGCATATCAGGCCATGTGCTCTTGTGAGGATCAGGCGGGGCCTAGCCGGAGCAGATTGTGATAACGTGTTTCTCTCCATGTTGAAACACTCTAGATATTGGCCTTTCGGTTTTAGCCTTATGGATGAAGTAAATATGGCCGAGTGATTCCCTTTCGGAAACAGAATTCTGTGTCGTAGATGTGATTTTTCGTTAAAAGTTGAACATGTATATATGGCTATCTAGAGCGATGTACCGTTTTATTTGGATCGCGCCAGTTCACTTGTGCACTTGATGACCAGAAACCACGCCACTATTTACATGTTTATATCAAGAGTAGCAAAGAGTGCACCGAGCCCTTTTGACTGTGCAGTAAGTATATACCGATCCCGCAATTTTACCTCAAAGCCAACAGGAACGTCAATTCAGAAGAACTGAGCGCTGGGCGAGTTAGTGTTCCGTTACGAAGGAAACTGCGCGAGAAAAACGGGTACCAGGGAGGCACCTGCCCCTGTGCCCTTTTTTTCGCTCAGTTTTCGTCGTAAAGGAACGTCAAATTGCCATATACGCGTGCATCAAGTATAATAAGCTTTCTACGCCTATATTACTTGGTGCACGCGTTCCAGGATTACCGAAATACCGATTGCGTTTAGTTATACTTGGTAGCCCAACTGAACTCACGGGCCCGTATTCGCAACAAATTCTTACGCTAAAAATTTTCGTAAGAGAATATTCTAGCCAATCACGCTGCGGGACATATCACTGACCGAGTGACCGATGAGAAAACGCTCTAACGAAAGAGACGTTTTGTGAATTCGGCCCATGTTTTTTTTTATTTTTTTTTTTGCGTGCGCTACAATTGTGGTTAAACCTTTCGCTCGTAAGCACCCTTTGCCATTGTCCAGGAGGCATTCCTAATTATATGTAAGGCATCCGGATCGGCTGGAACTTTCTTTTACGAACAGTTCCATCGCAAGAAATTTTTGCTAATATGTACCCAGAGAACTTAATATTATTAGTTGCTGGTGGTTTTACGTCCCACAACCACTATTTCATTATGAGGGACGCCAACCTAGGGAACGTATAGCGTAGGGCCTTTACCTAAGATTTTTATGTATATAGGATAAAGATACATGTTTATTTTTTGTGGGGTCCTATTCTCATGTTTCACGTTTATGCGAACTGTCTGTATTTTGTTATTCATTTGTGAAACGTACACTTTGTGACAAACTCCGTGATAGCATTTTTCTTGCCGGCGATGAGACCACCTAAAGTCGCCAACCTCTTTTATTACGTGCTAATAAACTTTAAAAATAACATGAATGTAATGTGTATTACTTGCCTCACAGCTTTTCGAGGTGACCGGATCAATTCGGGAAGTACGCGAATTAATATAAATAATTTATTGCGCGCATCGTTGACGTGACAAGCTTTGGTGATCGGTTCGCCTCTCTTCGAACTCTATTGTTTTCACCCTGTTCATTTATTATTTGCGCCAGTCGCGATTGACATGTGCGATGGTATATTTTTATTGCCGAAAACGCATTTCCAATATACTATAAGGAGGGTGGTTTTACCATAGGTGATGACAGTTACGCGGCTCCTAAAGCAGAAAGCTTATTTAGCTCTCGTCAAAAAAGGGTGTGCGCGTTTGTTTGTGAGCTTATCGTTAAAACAACCCTTGTTTCCGGAAATGTGGAAAACTGCCGTTGTCGTTCCAGTGCATGTGTGGTGACAGTGGGGCAGTTCGGAACAGCTCATCGGTGTCACCGCATTTGCCAATGGCCAAAAATTTTCAAGTTGTGTAAAGCAAGCATTCGATTCTATAATGTCGACTGCATAATTTAACCGCACTAGCATGGCTTTATGCGAGGACAAGTTACACGAACCAACATCGTGTAATAATGTTGTACCGGTTATTGCTGGACAGTGTTCAGATTGTATTTACATCGATATTTTTTAAAGCTTTCATACGGTGATTCCTTTATTCCTGGTGCATAGATAAATAAATATACAACATTAGAGCCGCTCTTTGTTTCATTCTTTAGGACTACCTATGTCAACGTAAAAATTCTATTCGTGTATCGGGGTGTTTAGCTGAACCGTATCATTGCGAGCCACGGTGCACCCAGTTTGAGGGTCTATGCTTTTTAATGTATTTATAAGTCACTGTAACTACGTATTCCTTATTAAATGCCAACGTCCTATGCATGCGGACAGTTCAGGTTGAAGTTTATTCACTGGTTTCAATTATTCATTACAGAATAAATGTTATACAGGCTTAGGCCCCAAAGTAAGAACTGTCCGTGCGACCTTCTGTTAGCGTATATATAAAATGTGAATGTAGAACGATACGGACAGCAATTGAGGTTTTAGAACGGGGTTCGCTCCTGACAAAGACATTAATGACTGAAATGCCCCACATGCTAGCGTGAAAGTGTTAGCATTATATTATGTCAGCATGTAGAGCGTGCTGACATGACACAATGCTAACATTTTCATATCTGATGCAACTATTAAAAAAAAAGTACACACCCACTTATCTGAGTTAAGTGTATATTTCTTCTTCTTTTTATTGTGTACTCTGTTTTTCTCATCGTGCACCAAATTAGAATCCAAGAGGTTTTTTTGGGTACAGTAATAAATAATTCGATTCAGAGGAATTTTTATGGAGGCCGAAGGGACACATAAGACTGGTTAAGGTACGGGTGCGCTCGTGTTGCCACCGAACTCGTGCATTTGGCACTTCCGAAGCGAAATGGGTGTCTGTCTCCAGCAGGAGAGCGGAGAGCTGTGAACGAATCACGAAGACGAGAGAAAAGTTATTATTATTACGTTTTATTGGCGCAAGGGCATCTAAGGCCAAAGAGCGCCAGTACAAGTGTCATAGTTTCAGTTTAGTTATTTAAAATCACTGGTTATTATAATTGCTGTACAAGGGCATATCTATAAAACATATATAACTACGGTGTCCTAAAATGAATATCTATTCCATTACCAGGCCTTGATATCGTTGGCTGCAGGTTCTCACGATAAATGAGTCAGCAAGGTCCAAGTACCTCACTGCCGAATTCTTGCCTGCGCAAGAACTGCGAGGGCTCGGACGTATTTCGACACGCACGGCAACAGGCTGTACCTCACATGTGAGGCCCAGCCTGGTGACTAGGATGGAGTGATACCGTTTCTAAAAACTTGATTTTCTCTAGGTATTTAAGAAGTCGCTTATGGTTAAACATTGGGTCGAGTGATAAGAATAGCGCGGGATGAGGTGGAATATGATAGCGGTAAAGTTCCCTAAAATGGGTCAGTCGCTCTTGGTGAAGCGCGGGACATTCAATTAGGACATGCAGAATGGTTAGATTCTCTGCACAGTGTATGCAAGTCGGTGGATCACTGCCTGTCAGGAGGTGTTTATGTGTGGCAAAGGTGTGGCCTATCCTGAGCCGTGCTAGGGTGACTTCGGTGAATCTGTTCAGTTTTTGTGGGATAGGTTTTGTTATTTGCGGTTTTACTAGATGGAGCTTGTTGTCGATTTGTTTGTCCCATTCAGCTTGCCAGTGTCTACGTAGCGCTTTCCGTACAACAGGTTTTAGGTCCACACCAGGAACAGAATTTACATCTATAGTGTGCCGACTAGCTGCTTCTCGGGCATTCTTGTCCACTATTTCATTGCCTGCGATCCCAGAGTGACCTGGCACCCAGCATAGAACTATAGAAAGGTTTAAGTTATAGGCTGCATTGATAGTATTAAGAAGCTTGTTGAAAACAGTGTTTTTGCTGTACTTGCCACAGGACAAGGCTGTAACTGCGCTTAAGAAATCTGTGTACACTATAGACCTTTGTATCTTGTGTTGTATAATGTGCTCAATAATTAGCAGTATTCCAAACGCTTCAGCCGTAAAAATGCTGGTATGTGTATGTAAAGTCTTGGTGCTGGAGAAGTTTTGGCCATAGGCTGCACAGGATACAGATGTTGAAGACTTTGATCCATCAGAGAAGAAGGCGGTTGAACGATATTTGTGCTCAAGGGCCAAAAAATGTTGCTCTATTAGCGCATTTGGACAAGTTTTCTTTTTTAAGTCTTTAAAGGACCAGTCACAAGTGACCGGACGCTCCTTCCAAGGGGCAACGACTTCAGCATGGTCAATTTTCTGCAAATCCGCGAAATTAATTTCAAGTTTTTCTGCAACAGGTTTTATTGCGAAAGGAAACGGCGGGGCGATTGAGGGCCGGTTTACATATAGCTGTTTTGTAGACACATCATTTATAAGCGCTTTGCATGGGTGCTGCTTCAGGGACATGGTTCGGATTGCATAGGTGACACCTAGATATGTGCGCTGATAGTCCAGAGGCCACTGATCCGACTCTGCATAAAGGCTTTGTACAGGGCTGGTACGGAAGGCACCAAGGGCCATGCGGATGCCTAAGTGGTATACAGCGTCCAATAGCTTGAGTGCGGTCTTTGATGCTGACTGGTATACTATGCATCCATAATCTATGCGTGACACAACCAGGCTTCTAAACAGAGCTATGAGACAATATCTGTCTGTCCCCCACGATTGATGGGATAAAATCTTTAAAAGGTTCATAGTCTTAAGGCATTTTAGTTTCAGTTGTTTTATATGCTGAATGAAGGTGAGCTTAGCATCGAAGATTACACCGAGGAATTTTTGTTCTTTAGCAATGTTTAGGCTTTGTCCATTCATTATTATGCTAGGGTCAGGATGTATCCCTCTTCGCCTGGAGAACAATACAGCGGTAGTCTTACCGGCGTTAAACTTAAACCCATTTTCATCAGCCCATTTCGAAAGTCGGTTAACACCTAGCTGTATCTGGCGCTCGCATATGGTCAAGTTGGAGGATTTGAAACTGATTTGAATGTCGTCCACATAGACTGAATATCATATCGCAGACGGAATTACATGACGAAGAGAGTTCATTTTGACTATAAAAAGTGTGCAGCTCGGTACTCCTCCTTGCGGTACTCCATTTTCTTGAAGAAATGTGCGCGATAATACACATCCTATTCTTACACGAAACTTCCTTTCAGATAGGTAGTCTCTTAGGATGTTAATCAACCTACCACATATTCCGAAGGACGATAAGTCTTGCAGGATTCCGTATCGCCAGGCAGCGTCATACACCTTCTCGAGATCAAAGAAAACAGAAAGGCAGTATTGTTTGTGTACAAAGGCATCACGTACATATGACTCAAGCAGGACAAGATTATCAGTTGTGGACCTAGCTCTTCGGAAGCCAGATTGGCAAGGATCCAATATACCGTTATATTCCAGATAATGGATTAAACGGCGGTTGATCATTTTTTCAAATACTTTGAGTAGGCAGCTTGTCAGTGCAATAGGCCTGTAACTATTCACAGAGGAAGGATCTTTGCCGTGCTTTAGGATTGGAAGGACAATTGCCTCTTTCCAAGCAGAGGGTATGTTGCCAGTATCGAAAATTTTGTTGTAAAGGCCTAAAAGGCAGTTTAGGGTTTCGTTGGGGAGATTTTCGATCATTTCATAGGTAATTGTGTCAGAACCAGGCGCTGAACTTCCACAAGAATCTAGAGCGAGCTTGAGTTCATGGAGTGTTAGTGGTTGGTTATATCCATCTGATAGAGGCCTGTTCGGACGCAGAGGTACACTTTCAGCTATGCGTTTATGGTGCATGAACTTCTCGGTATAACTTTCTGAGCTTGATGCTTTCTCAAAGTGTTCGCCAAGAGTGTTTGCTTGTTCTTCTATTGTGTTACCGGAGTCATTGACCATAGGGAAGGGATTTGGGTGTTGTCCTTTGAGTTTATGGACCCTATTATGCACCTTGCGGGCATCTGTGTAAGAGTTTATTGAAGAGATATAGCGTGTCCAGCTTTCCCTTTTGGCTATACGGCGGATGCGCCTGCCGTTAGCTTTGCAGCTTTTGAAGTTTATCAAGTTTTCTACTGTTGGGTACCGAGAGAAAATGCTCCATGCTTTGTTCTGGCATTTCTTTGCATTTTCACAGTCCTCATTCCACCATGGTTTCGCATTATTTTTATTTGCGCTAGACTGAGGTATGCACTTGTTAGCAGAGTTGAGGATGTATTCGGTGATATAGCTAGCCAGCTCTTCTACACTTAGGTGGTCCACCTCTTCGAGGCGCAGTGTACATAGCTCTCTAAATTTCACCCAGTTTGCACCGCGCAAGTTCCATTTTTTGGGGTAAGCTGGTCTCTCATGCCATTGTCTAGTTTCTAGAAGAGTAGGAAAATGGTCACTCCCATATGGGTTATTAATAACTTTCCATTCTAGGTAAGGTAAAAGTGACGGTGATCCAATAGCTAAATCTATGCATGAATATGTATTGTGAGTGGTGCTGTAGTACGTTGGTACTGCCTTGTTGAACAGACGGGCTCCAGATAAAAGCAGAAAATTTTCTATTGCGCAACCTCTCGCATCGCATCTCGAATCACCCCTTAACGTACTATCAGCATTAAAATCTCCTATTATCACATAAGGTTCCGTTAGCTGATCAACCACCTTTTCAAACTCTATTTTGTCGAACCTTTCGTCGGGGGATATATACATAGAGCAAACAGTTACCAGGTGATCGAATAAAATAGCTCGAACAGCCACAACCTCGAATGAGCTTTGTAGCGCAATGTTCTGGCATGCAACTGACTTTTGCACAATGATTGCCACGCCTCCTGACGAGGAATTGCCACTATTCCGATCTTTCCGAAAAACCACGTATTGATTTAGGAAGTTCTGGTGGCTCGACTTTAAGTGTGTTTCTTGAACACAGAACACTCTTGGCTGATAATCATTTAGTAAGTCTTTGACATAATCTAGGTTATGAAAAAGGCCTCTGGCATTCCATTGCATTATTTGTGTGGACATATTGAGGAAAATGTAGGTGTTCTGCGTTCAGCACTAGGGAAGTGTAGGGCGTTGATGTGAGATAATTTGCTTCAAGAAGCAGGACCGTCGACAGGCCCCGTTATTTGCTTTTTTGTTTTCTTGGCGCGGTCGAGAGACCTGCGCCGGTATTTCGGTACCAGAGGTACCGATGTGGTTTCCATTGCCTCCTGGGAGGCACTGGATGCCCGCACTTGCGAGCTGTTGGTTCGAGTTTCGGACCTCGCCTGGTGAGGTGAGGCCCTCAGACCCGACGACCCTGGAGTCGCGGGGCTCTCTACGCTAGTTGGCGGAGTAGGTTGAACTACTGCCGCCTTGGGGGCAGGCGCCACAGCCTGCGGCTCGCTCTGCGCGGGCCCGGCAAGTGGCGGAGGCCGGTGCGACGCTGGCCCCTGACGCGCCACATCGGCATAGGTTGTACCATGAAATGGTGAACATCTCCTCCTGGCTTCCCTGACGGAGATATTCTCTCTTACTTTCAATGAGATGATATCTTTTTCTTTTTTCCACGCAGCCCAAGCTCGTGAGTACGCTGGGTGGTCACCACCGCAGTTGGCACAATGACATGGAGAATTACAGTTATCAGAAGTGTGGTCTTTCGAGGCACATTTCGCACATGTGGATTGCCCTTTGCACACAAGGGATCCATGGCCGTACTTTTGACATTTAAAACACCTTCGCGGGTTCGGTACGTACGGCCGAACTCGTAGTTTAGTGTAGCTTGTTTCTATGTGCTCTGGCAGTTCGCTTGATCCAAATGTGAGTATAATGTGCTTTGTCGGTTTTTCTGTGTTGTCCCTTCTTATCTTTATTCGTTGCACGTTTACTACGTTTTGGTCTTTCCATCCGTCGAGAAGCTCAGCGTCACTTAGGTTCAGCAGGTCATCGTCAGAGACGACGCCGCGAGTGGTATTCATAGACCTATGTGGGGTGACTTTGACAGGGATGTTTCCAAAAGATGTCAGGTTTGGGAGCATTTCATACTGCTTCTTGTCTCTCAGTTCTAGTAATAGGTCGCCACTAGCCATTTTCGAGGCCTTGTAGCCAGGTCCCAGTTGCTCTGTTAGGTTTCTTGCTACCAAGAATGGCGAGATTGTTCTGGCTTTTCCATCCGACTGTTCACTGTGTATTACATGGTATTTCGGGAAATGTTCATTGGCATTTGGGAAAAAAATGGTGGTTGCTTCGGTGCGTAACCTTTTCAGGTTACGATCAGGTTTGGAGGAGTGTGCATTTAACATAACAGTTATCTTAATTTCGGCAGCGGTGAGGGCCGCCCACCACCGAGCCCAACAAGGGGACGTGGCAGGAGATGCTGGGCAAATCCTGCCATCGCCAACCGTACAACGCTGCTATAACCGAATATGGAGCAACCAAGACTGGGTACCCACACAAGGTTAACCCTTGCCGCCTAGAAATTGGAAGTAAATGGAAAAGAGGAGAGGACAGGACAAATTTAAAGTGAAAGAGAAAGACGAAGATGAGGGGAGAGATAGACAGGAAGAGGCGACTGCCGATTTCCCCTGGGTGGGTCAGCCCAGGGGTGCCGTCTGCGTGAAGCCGGGGCCAAAGGGGTGTGTTGCCTCTGCCGGGGGGCCTTAAAGGCCAACTCCGGCGATATTTTGGCCACGTAAAAGTGATGGTGCTTTTATGTTCCTGAGACGCTCCTGTTACGGGCCCGATAGGAGAAATGCTCGGCAAATCGGAGAATAATTTTAAATAAGCAAAAAAGCGCAACACCGAAACCGAAACCCAACCGAGTGTACTGTCTACGTATGACGTAGACGATGTTACGAACGAACCGGAAGTCGTGCAATGCATGCCGGTCATGCCGCCGCGGAGTATGAAAACTGCGACAGCCGGGACGAGTAGGCGCACAGTGGAGAGGTGAGCACGCCGCGCATCAGCTGTAATGTCTGCGACTGACAGTGCCGCGTCTGATAATGACAGTGTCTCGGCCAGCACAGCAGACGCTCGCTGTAGCGGCCGAAGTTAGCGGTGCCCTCGGCTGCGTCACTTCCGCCGCCTTACCAATACTGACGTCACAGACGCAATGTTGCCAATAATTGTGGGAAGCCAAGAGGGCGTTTGCAGACAATCTTTAAAATTCATTTGCAAACAATCTGCGCATGTGTCAAGCCTGTAATTTGGCATAAATGACGGAAACGTGCAAAGGAACGTACCCAGCAAATTTCATTGAGATCCATCGACCTCGAAAAATCGCCGGAGTTGGCCTTTAACGGTCCAAACACCCGGCGTCGGCTCAACCCCCAGGATCCCCTTTTCCCCGGACACGGCAAAGCCACGCACGGCGAGGCGTGGGAGGGGGCCCAAACCCCCCCGTTAGCTCGGGTCCGAGGTGTCGCTACACACCAAACGCCTGCTTGCGCAGACGCCCCTGCGGGGACGAGAGAAAAGTTGTTGTACGTGTTATTTCATGATATTTTATTTACTGTGCGAATAGTACTAAGTTTCCGAATCACGCTCATACAGCGTTAATTGAAGGTGACAAAACGAACTCATAAACGGCGAGCTAATGACACAAGCAAAAGCCTCGAGGGGACTCATGGAGCGGTCAATTTGTTTGTGTATTACAAGCTTGTTTCCGCTGATTGCAATAACTTCAGACGTGTCATCATGTTGCCGTATGAGTTGGTAGGCTCTCATTTTTCTCTTCTATCCAGCAGGTTGCCCAGCTGTCCTATACATATGAGGTAAACTTATGTCATATATGATATGCTGTTGCTGCAACCGAACTCAATGTTTCTATAACTTGCTGATGTAGCTCGAGAGAAATGGTAAAGACTAAAAGAAGAAGAAGTGTCACATGAGAAGTGGATGCGCAAGGAATTGTGCGTAATTAATATCCGGTATTTTATTCGCTCGCAGGTCCGTAAAGAACCATGTGCTCCCTGGATCAAGGGTACGTTGCACGCAGATATCACAATGCTTTTGAACTCCAGAAAGAGTGTGTTCGTCTCGCTTTGCATTTTTGTACACACGCTCAACTCTAAGGTGCACGTAAAGCTTTGTGAATTAATTCCAAAGCCTGCAATTACGCCTCGCACACTTTTACTTCAAAGCAGGAAGTTTGGCTTTGTGGCGTGTGATCTGTAATGTACACCGGTTGTCTGTCAACGTGTTTTAAGTAGACGTACTGAAACGCCGAGGAGCATATGCCCCACAAAAGCAACATGCTTGCTATCTTGCACACAACGCCACATGCTAGATAGAAAAGAGAGGATGCGGGAGGCGACATAACCGGAGCATTCGAACCCAGACAGACAACACCAACGAGTGTGTCATCCACGGACACAAGCGCGGACCTTCAATGCAGATTGTTGCACGGCCACCTTGGGCGTAAAACGTTGTCACCTTTGTGGTGTGCGGGACAAAACCGACCGGATTAGCCCTTGAAAACCGCTTGGAAGCCTTTTAGTTCGACCCAAACGTGGTATCCCCCTGAGAATATTGTTCACTTGAGACCATAATTTAGGGATTATATATACTTCTTCACGGACGGAAACTCTAGCTTCTTTTTTTTCCTTGTCGAGAACAGACGCTGCGAAGGGCCTTCATTCACTTCCTGACACAATGTCGCAAACCTTGTGGAGCAACCTGTCTGCAACTCTCGTCTACCTAAAATCGAGGAAGCTGCAAAATCCATCGCACATCTCCCGCCGTGACGCAACTTTACTGTGCCGGCTCTGAGTAGGAGTGGCCTGCACGAAAGCGTACTTGTTTCGCAATAGAATGTCGGACGCCTCCAGATGTGACCCCTGTAACTGTGACGAGGCGATGGAACACGTATCGTGTTTTTGTGATCGCTTTGTCACCCAACGCGATATCCTTCGCACTGCGTTTAACCAACTAGACCACAGACCATTTTCAGAGGATATCTTCGGATTATGGCCTTACGCGTCGCAGGCCAGCAAAGCGATGCGGCCATTGCTACTGTTTTTATAATTGACCGGGCTTTGTGATCGATTGTAGGCGTGTGATGAACAGACACGCATATTCTACCCTGATAGCGGCCTTCTTTCCCCTGCTTCCTTTCTTTTCCTCCCTTAATCCGCTTCGGCCAGGGTAGGGTAGCAAACCAGACGGGCGCCTGGTTGGCCTCCCTGACTTCCCCTCCTCCTCCTTTTCGCCGCAGTTGACCATGATTTTCTGCTGTTCATTACCCTCCCGCACGAGGGGATTGTTACGAAAACGTTCTTACGTGATTTTCCCCTATACGTCGTTCCTGGCTAATTCTGAAAAGAAAAGAAAGGAAAAGAAAGCATTGTTTTACTCTATTTTTTCTTCTTTCCTTCTTTTCCATGGACGAAGATTACAATGTTCATCTGTTTTACAGGTCGGGCGCGCGTTGCTGGGAACCATTGACAACGGCATGCGGGAAGCGCTAGATGAATGTCAGTCCCAGTTCCAGTGGGACCGTTGGACCTGCCCGGAAAGTGCGTTCGACGCCATCGCCAATCATGGAAAACTTCCAGGTTGTCTCTATACGGTTTCACTTGCTGCTCGCATGTCCTGCACCCAACCAAACTTAAACAGCATGGTGTAATTGTAAACGTGTGCTACAAATGCGTACAGCGAATGTGATTCTTAACTCCAAAACCAGAGCTGCACTCATTTTCAGTTCGTACGCCGACAGCGAGTGCTCATCGCTCAAGGCGCGGCTTCCTATGGTTTCAGAAATGGCGATACTCGGCACATTTTAGCGCGTGTTGTTAGGTTTGAGAACTGCAGCATATTATTATGTGCTCATCATTTAAATACCTTAAGTGAGCATAAAAGAATTGGAAGTGCACCTTTAATACCGAAGCTGTTTAAGCTGTCGGTAACTTATACTCCGTCGTAAAAAACTATCATCATCGTGAACCGTGTACAGCAGGTGCGAGTGTCAAACGAAAATGAACACGTGAAAAAAGAGAGAAAGAAAGTGATAGAAAGAAAGAGGAAGAGAAAAATAGAGAGAAATAAAGAGAAACAAAGAAAGACAGAGAAAGAAGTAGAGCAAGAGAGATAGAAAGATAGAAAGACATAGAAAGAGACAGAAAGAGTTAGAAAGAATCAGACACGAAAAAGAGATAGAAATAAAACAGAGAGCAAGACAGAAAGATAAATAAAGAGAAACAAGAGAGAGAGAGAGAGAGAAGGAGATAGAAGAAAGAGAAATAAAGATAGAAAGAGCGAGAAGGAGAAACAAAGAGAGGAAAAAGTAAAGAAGAACAAGGATGGCCACCCAGCTGCGCTCTTCCTTCAGGCTTGGCACCACTAGTGCGAAGCTGTCATAACTTTTTTTTCTTTAATTTAACTTATGCCGTAGGGCATACCGGCGCCAAAAAATGAAAATCACAGATGAAAATCACAGAGAGGCCGTCGCAACTAAACACAGAAGTTCGGGATTTGATTGCGCTGTAATACGTTGCTTCTTGCCAGATCCACTTGATTTGAGAAGTGCTGGCACGGCACAGGCGGAAAGCTAGAGCGCGAGGCCCGCGCTCTCGCGGCTGCTGCGGCGTACACACTTTTCCCATGAGAGATTGCGCGCCAGTTGGTGGCGCTCATGTGCTTGAAACAGACCGCTCAAGTGCTGCTGAAAGGTCAAATTTGAAATTTCAACACCAATTAGCATCTGCTTGGTTTTGAGATTTTAAAGTTCATATTTGTGTGCGCGGTGTTCTTCTATGTATGAATATACTTTGTGGTATACAAAGCAGGGCGCCATACGGCTCGGTTGACACAATATGGCGCCATCGGTGGCAGTGTCTCCTATATATGTGAGCTTGTATACGCGCTGCCAAGGCATCTATAACGTCACAGGCTACTCTCTGTGTGGGAATTTAAACAAAGCGCATAATAAATTATTGCGCCCAACAACGCTTGCAAGTCTGGCTTTCTTGATCTCATTAGGTTACACGATGCTTCATCTATGATAAAGTAAAACCTGATTCTTTTTAACGTTAACAGTTGTCGGAAAGCTTGCTATCGAAGGGCATTTTTATTTGCACAGGGTGTTTCAATGTAACGAGAGCGAAGGAATGATTAAAAAAAAGACGTGGTTAACCGCAACTAAATAAAACCAAGGACACATGGTTTGCCGTCATCTGGCGTTGGTTAGGGCACTTTATATTGCACGTAATTTGTTAATTAACCAAGAACAACTTTTAGCATTCACTTTAGGGCCAAGTGCACATCGTTACGTCGTAAAGGGCATTCCAAAACGAACGATCCAATTTCTTGTGGCTGACTACGTGCTGCGTGGTAATATGTTCCGGCGTTCAAAGGAAGCCCGCGAAATGTGAAACAAAACTAAGGGATTGGGCTGATGCGCCCCGTATTGCAGTGCTATCAAACATGCTTCGAGCGAAAGAGCTGTGTGCGCGGACCGTGGCGAAATGAGGCCGCGGCTCTAGGCATCGGCTCAAACAGCGCGTCCGCATTTTTCACGGCTGCACACGACAAGGAAGCGTCGTCGTCCCTTATAATAAGTGACGAGTTGATGGTTCGCGCGCACGGTTGTTTCGCTCTATGTGCGGTTGAGAGCGCTGCACTACACTGCAGCGCATTTGCGCAGTCACGTGGTTTTGTATCATATTTCGCGGGCTTTCTTTAAACGTGGGAAAAAATCGCCACGCAGCATGTATACGTTGCTTCGCTTTGCAATGCCCGCTACAACGTAACGAAACACACTAGGCCCTAAATTGAATATTAAAAATTTTGCATAATTCATCTTTGTTAATCACCTAACTGAGCGAAATATAAAAATACCATAATGAGCGTTAGACGACCGCAAACCATATGTCGTTGGTTTCATTTAGGTGCAATTAACCGCTTTTTTTTTAATCCTTAATTGGTTCTTGTTGCGTGAAACACCCTGTATATACGGGGTATACGTCATGGATGCTGAAAATATCGCCGACTCTAAGCTAATGTGTAAACATTCAATGGAGAAATGACGCGTACATTATGGAAATATCTACTACTGCCTGCCCGCCTTTCCCCTCCCTTCCCTGTGTTGCATTTTTGTAGGTGCATACTATATCTAGCATATGTGCTACAGACACGACTCGTGGAATGTATTTAGTGTTGAAAGAGTGACTGACTGCAGCATCGTACTGAAATGCGCTGCTCTCTATGCAGCAACCCGTGAGTCGGCGTTCGTCGTTGCCATGGTTAATGCAGCCATCACACACATGTTCGCCAGGAACTGCAGTCGAGGCCTACAAAACTGCAGATGCGACAAGCGGCCTCGAGCGATTTCATACGGTGACTAGAACTGTCTATGGAATAACCTCATAATTCAATCATTTTTTTTTATAAGTTGTACTATTGCTGTCATACTACGCTCGGCATTCATACTTTCATACTGGGAAAACTGGATAGTAATAGTGATTGGCTGTGTATTTTCTAAAATAAAATGAAGAATATAGAAGCGAGGGAACTTCTGCTTCACCATGGACAGTGACATGTGACTGTCCACTTTGCTCTGCTGACATTTGAACGGCGGTCGTGGAGATTGAGGCGGGGAGAAAACCGAAGGAACGAGGAAAAAGGATAGAAGGCGATACACTGGGACGAAGACAACTATTTGCGTGTAATCGACAACGGATACACCCCACTCGTTGTCGTTGATACGAGGCTGGAGTAAGTCTCTGTGAGATGGCGACAGAGCTCACGTTATGCGAAGTCGGAAGCCCTGCGTGAGGCTCTCTAAACAGGTGCGAGCACCATTTTCGAGGCCGAAATACCCTTACATAACTTTGCATTTGTCGTCACATTGGTTGTATACGCTGCTAAGAAGTTGATGCGGTCCGCTATTCCTCCACGTCATCGAATAGGGCGTCATGAAAAGGCTGACGGTCAATCACAGGCCTGACCAGGGTGTCGGTGTTAGGCCTTACCTAAATAATAATAATAATAATAATAATAATAATAATAATAATAATAATAATAATAATAATAATAATAATAATAATTGTTATGTTGGGGGCTCGGAGCCCCGCAGCATAGGAACCACACGAGACAGCGGCTGGCAGGAGACTGTTTTATTGCTCTCTTTTAGAAGAGGACGAGCGGAGGCAGAGGAAGTTACAGCGAGGGCAGAAGACGTAACACGATATGCAGGAGCTGGGGACGAGAGTCTGAGGAAGGCGCCATGCGCGTGAGCGCGTCGGGCAGCACCGGCAAGCGAGGCACAACCTCTGGAGTGGCCGCGTGTCGGTTGATGTGCGCGTACACGACAATAATAACAATAATAAGCGAAGGCAGAGGCAGAGGCCATTCGTTGTCATTGGCAGAGATGGAAGCAGTTTCTTTGTGCGCCTGGTATCAGCGGTATGGAAGCATATTCCAGAACAGTGAAAGCATAAAGGGAAAAAAATTTGCAGTGGCTTGGCTCGGCTATGCCAGGACATACGTAGCGTTAGCAAAGGTTCAGCTGATTATTCTGAGCTTTCCAGATTGACTAGGATTAGCTTGATTGTCATGCTTACTGCTGCTCCAATGACACACATTCGGCCACATCGTTCAGAACCGGTAGACCTGGCGGCATGGCCGGGTAACGATACCCATTGGTAATGCTAAAGAGCGGAATGTTCGAGAAAGTTCTTGCACGTTGTACAAACCCGCGCCACGGTTTCACCCCACTCAGGCGCCGCCACTAAACTCAACGTTTCACGCATGGCACTACTTCGCGGCGTCAAGTCTTTCATGTGCCATAGTCTTTCAAACACGTCGCAGACGTACCCAAACGGATTGTTTACGAAGTCCGTCTCGAAGGTCCGAGTCGCACTGGCGCTTTCGCTAAGTTTCACAGTATAGGCAGTCGATCGGCGAGCCTTGACGTCATCGACGGCGTCTTGTTGTTGCTGTTGCAGAGGTGGTCGGGCACGTCGCTCAGCATCCTGGCGACGCCGCTTTGCTAGACGTCCTTCCTTTCCTCCAGTGTCTCCGCAGCACGTTTAGCCTTCCTCTGTTCATTCTTCGTACGCTCAACTGCTAATTGCCAGGCAACTACTTCGGGATCCGATGACATAAGCTTCTCGGCACTTTTGCGCCGTTGAGCAGCATTTGCGCTCTCCTTCACCATGGCGTAACCCACCTGCAAACGCCAGTCAGAGGCGCTATCAAGCGGCACCAGCGCATTGTCAGACGGCGACTGCACAGCGAAGGCGAATAGCTGCGCGCCGCCATGGCTACGACGTCACCCCTCTCGAATGCGCAGAGCAGCAGCCGCAGCAGCGGCGAGTCGCGCGCGCCGGCGCCAGTCTGTCTGCCCGGCTACGACGCCACTCCTCCCGCACTCCGCCACCAGCAGCGGCGGCCGCGCGCGGCGGTGGCGTAGAGCGCGTGAGATGCCGGCTCCGCTCTCATCCTCGCGCATGCGCAGCACGGCTCATGATGACCCACGCGAAATCGGCTAGGCAAGTGTAGCTAACGCTACAAAAACAACGTTGGACGCCAGATAGAAGCATCTGCCTTCGCTCAGGGGGGTACATGAGTCGCGGTCCGCACGACGAAGAGCCAGCAACGCTAGAAACGAGGTCCGCTTTAATTCACAACGCAGGACAATCTCAGAATACCTTCGTTACGGCACTCAATAACAGAAGTAGCCATGCAAACGCCGCAATTGCAAGGCACAAAGACGTACAAGCAAAGGACAGAAGTTACCACGACAGACAATCATCTCACTCTTGCGGTCAACAACAAAACATGCAACGCGAATGAATAAAATGCGGTATGCGAACAAATTCACTCTCAAATGGAAAACAATCAAACAACTAGCTTAGCGGACGCTGCGAACCCCGTGTTTCTCCCCGCTCTGCATCAGTGCCGAAAAGCCCTCGGCCTCGTCTCTGCTGCCTTCTTATCGGGCAGCGTATCCGCCTGGGCAGCGCCCGTGCGGGTGTTAGGCCAACGCTCACACGTCGCACGCGCATGGCCAATGCAGCGTGCTGGCATAGTGCTTCAAAGGGCTTCCAGTGTACGTGCTGCAGAGAAGGGCCCAAAGGACCGAGACACAACAACAACTACAACAACGATGACGACGACGACGACAAGCAACAACAACTTCATTGTTATAAAGTCAGTTTACAATGTGCGGTCATACCGAAGCCAAACAAGGGTTTGAAGGGCAGAAGCCGGCACTTCGTAGTGATACCTTTCGCAGCTATCTGTCTCTCCAGGGAGCATCCCAACGTTCCGGGGTCAGCGCACGAATTCTCTGGCTGGCTCGGTTTATACGGGTGTAAGTTCCTGCACGAGGCTGGGCGGGTCTATACCGCGAGACATGCCCCCCCCCCCCCCTCTCACACAACGTCCAGCAAAATTTGTCACGCATTCAAGCGACAAATTCCCCCGTGTTGATGCGCGTTTCAAGCATTAACACTGCACACAGCAATAGTTAGTGGCAGTCGTGTATGTTAGAGTATCACGTGCCAAAGCTGAAAAATCGGTTAAAAATCGGCAGCACAAGTGTTTTTTTTAAATGTTTAAATATAAAAGTACAAACATAGTTTACGCGTGCGCGTGTGCTCTCTTCCTTCCTCAGTCACTTCCGATTCACTTGGTGGCAATATAGAGAGAAAGCTCTCTTTCCTGAAAGACGACGTATGTGCCTATAGGCCTGACGGGCTGCCCAGGCGGCGCTGCGAAAACGGTGCTAAAAAGCGCCCCCTACGGTAAGTTCGTTGGTTTCGAGTAGTCAGACTGGCGGCCGCATGCAGCACTAAGCTCAGATGCGCAATGGAGCCGCCGCTGTCGGTTGTGCTGCGCTTTGGATTTCGGCCAATATCTGGCGTGGCTGAGTTCTTCAGGCCAAGCAATCTGCGTAAAGGCAAGAAGCTCGTCAACGCCAAGTATGTTTACGACGTGCAGGAGATTGAAGAGACCGTTTCGGCGCGCTGCAACTCGCAAGTGCAACGAATCTCATACGACGTTGAACTCGACGTAAGTTCTACGAGGCATGCTCGCGCGATTAGCGACAGTGCATAAACTAAGAGATTGTTGTTAAGAAAGCCGTTGCGGAATGGTTTGCATTACACGACGAAACGGAATCAAGGAAGGTCCAGTGACGCAGGCTAGCCGTCGGCGGCCCGAATGAGCGCATTCGCGGCGTGTGCCGCTTTCTGCCGCATTCAGTCGCAAACACACATTTGCACCCCCATGCCCGGTCGTAATTTTCAACATTTGCTTCCAGGGAATTCGTCAAATTCTGTCAGCGTGCGGTGGCGGTCGAGGAGCGACGGCGCGCAATGTTTGTTGTTCGGCGAAGCGGGGTTATTGTCCGGAAATTAAAAGTGGCGCTCTTTTCTGCGCCCCACAGTGAGCACGGCTCACAGTACATGAACAAAACGAGGAGCTAGCGGGTTAAGAGGCGCACTACAAATAACGAGCTTCCTTCCACATTTTCGCCGCACCTAGACGAGCCCACACTGCTTTCTCCTGTGGTCAGTGCATCAAATCATGGTATGAGCTATTTTGATTGCTGTACAAAGGTGATTTTTTTTTAATGCGAAGCATTTCTTAGCGAACTTCTGCGACATTGAGCGTATCTGTCTATCTATCTATCTATCTATCTATCTATCTATCTATCTATCTATCTATCTATCTATCTATCTATCTATCTATCTATCTATCTATCTATCTATCTATCTAGCCGCCTACGACTTTGTGCTCTCCTGGTCGCTTGATGATGATGATGATGATATGTGGTGTTTAATGGCGCAAGGGCCAATTGATGGCCAAAGAGCGCCAGTTCATGAGACAAAGGATGTGAGCAATGGTTGCGGTAAGTAGCTGTAAAGGGGCCTTAAAATTCCTCGCGCTAAAGGCGGGTAAAACATATATATATATTAAAATCATGAGAGTGACGTGAAATATGTGCAGTGGAATTAATGACAAGTGGTCGCAAGAATAAAACTATGAAGATATGACATCAGCACCACTGCCTCGTCAATGCCCTTGAGTCCAAGGGCCGCGAGGCAAGTGCTATCTTTAACGTATTCACCGCAGCAGCGACCTCTGTTTAGAGGCCGTGCTACGGATCACCTTGATATATGACATGAAAACTCTGTACATCGTTTAAAAATGCAGACAATGACTGGTATGTAAAAAGCGGGTCCCTACCTATGAACATTGAAGGATGAAGTGGAAATTGCTGTTGGTAGGGAAATGAAAAGTGTTTTTTTCTGATAGCGTCGAGTTCCTTGCACTGGATAAGGATGTGAAGGACAGTGAGTGGCTGGCCACATCTATCACACAAAGGTGGCTCGCCACCGGACAGAAGGTGTGTGTGTGTACTGTATGTGTGACCAATCCTAAGTCTGCAGAGTGTAACTTCTGTGTGGCGTGATTTCGATACTGGCGGCCAATTACCCAGATGCGGTTTGACAACGTGTAGCTTATTTCGTGTATGCGTATCCCATGTGGTCTGCCAAAAGGCTCTGAGCTTTCTTTTCAGGAAGTGTTTTAGGTCTAATGGGGGAATAGCTAAGGATGTATTGTGACTGTTTTCGTGGGCAGATGCTGCTAGCTGGTCCACTAACACGTTGCCTTGAATCTCGCGGTGCCCTGGCACCCAGCACACTACGACATGTTGTTCAAGTGCGTAGATCGTGCTTAAAAGAGAATACAGCGAGACAAAGATGGGGTTTTTGTGTCTTTTCAGAGTTTTTAAAGCTTTTACCACGCTTAGAGAATCTGTGTAAATAACTGCCTTTTGTAGTTTTATTTGATGAATGTGTTTAACGGCCGCAAGTATCGCGTAAGCTTCTGCCGTGAAGATACTTGATTCAGGGTGTAGAATACCGGAATCCATAAAGGATGGCCCAACGGCTGCGTAAGACACAGAAGTATCGGACTTTGAGGCGTCTGTAAAGAATTCTGCACAAGTGTATTTGTGTTGTAGTTCAAGGAAGTATGTACGGATATGTGCAATAGGCGCGTGTTTCGTTACTTCCATGAAGGAAAGATCGCAGTCTATAAGCTGCCACCGCCACGGCGGTAGTTGTGCAGCGGGAGCCAATAGACAGTGTTCGAAAAGTGGCACACCCGTTTCCTCAGCTAAGCCCCTCACACGAAGTGAGTAGGGCTGTCGCACCGAGGGACGGTGGTCGAAAAGGGCAGAACTGGATAAATCATTTATTGTAGGGTGTGAGGGGTGTTCCTTGTCTGCGTTCACTTTGAGATAGTATAGAAACGACATGTAGGATCGCTGCAGGTGGAGCGACCACTCGTTCGATTCGACGTAGAGGCTTTCCACGGGGCTGGTGCGAAAAGCACCTGTAGAAAGACGAATACCCGAGTGGTGGACAGGGTCAAGCATCTTCAGCGCGCTTGGTGTCGCAGACTGATATATTATCGCCCCATAATCTAGCGCGTGCGTATGAGGCTTTTATAAAGATTCATCAGACACTTCTTGTCACTACCCCACGTAGTGCGTGACAATACCTTTAAAATATTCATGGTTTTTAAGCACTTGTTCTTTATATACTTTATGTGTGATATGAAGTTTAGTTTCGTGTCTAGAATTACGCCGAGGAATTTATACTCCGTTTTCACAGGTAGCCGCTGACCATGCAGCTCAATGTCCGGATCGGGATGGAGGCCTCTCTTTCTTGAGAATAATACGCAAGTACTTTTTTGCGGGTTAAGGCTGAACCCGTTCTCGTCTGCCCATTTGGTTACCTTGTTCAAACCAAGTTGCACCTGCCGCTCGCACATTGAAAGGTTGCAAGATTTAAAACCAATCTGCACATCGTCCACATAAGTGCAATAAAACATATTCCGTGGAATACACAGACGTAGGGAATTCATTTTTATAATAAACAGTGTGCAACTCAGGACACCACCTTGCGGCACTCCAGTTTCCTGGACAAATATTCGGGACAAGACATTACCCACTCGAACACGGAACGTGCGATTGGACAAATAGCTTTCGATTATGGTCAACATCTTTCCTCGGACACCTAAGTGGGATAGGTCTCTTAATATTCCAAAGCGCCATGTGGTGTCGTAGGCCTTTTCCATATCGAGGAACATCGAAAGGAAGAATTGCTTGTGAACAAAAGCGTCGCGAATTTGTGCCTCGATACGGATAAGGTGGTCAGAGGTAGATCTACCCTCTCGAAAACCGCACTGGTATGGGTCAAGTGATTTGTTTGCTTCGAGGAAATGTATCAGTCGGCGGTTTATCATCTTTTCAAAAAGTTTACACAGGCAGCTTGTCAGTGCAATGGGCCTGTAGCTCGCAACGGAGGATGGGTCCTTGCCCTGCTTTAAAATAGGAATAATAATGGCTTCTTTCCAGGCCGAGGGGATCTCACCGGAAAACCAAACAGCATTATATAGGGAAAGGAGGGTTTTTTGTGTTTCGGATGGCAGGTGTTTCAACATTTCATATACAACACGGTCGGAGCCTGGGGCGGAATTATTGCAGCAATTAAGCGATGCTTGTAGCTCAGCTATGCAGAAAGGTTCATTGTATGCTTCGTGTTTTGCGGATTTACGCTCTAGTTTCTCTTTTTCGATTCTTGTTTTGTATCGTTGGAAAGCTTCCGTGTAGTGTGACGAGCTCGACACCTGTTCGAAGTGTGCACCTAGGAAGTTCGCCTGGTCTTCCAAGCTGTCACCTTGTGTGTTTACTAGGGGAAGTGAATGTGCTTGTCGGCCTGCTACCCTACTAACCATGTTCCAGACTTTAGCCTCCTGTGTATATGAGTTAATTCCCGATAAAAATTTCTGCCAACTTTGTCTTCTTGCCTGTCGGCGAGTTCTCCTGCCTTGTGACTTTATGTTTTTAAAACTGTCCAGATTCTCGGCTGTCGGCGAGTCTCGAAGCAGCCTCCATGCTTTATTTTGTTTTTTGCGCGCGTTTCGACACTCGGTGTTCCACCATGGCACACGTCGTTTGCCGGGCAGTCCAGCAGTTTGTGGGATACACTTCATTGCGGCATCAATCAAAAAAGCTGTAAAGTAGTCTACAGCTTCATCTATGCTTAAAGCACGCATGTTGGTCCAACTTAAGAGAGCCATTTTACGAAACTGTTCCCAATCGGCTTTGTCAATTTGCCATTTGGGAACCTGCGGAGGACATTCATTAACTATTGGGGTGCTCAGAACTATAGGAAAATGGTCACTTCCATAGGGATTATTAATGACTTTCCATGTTAGAAGGGGCAGAAGTGATGGAGATGTGATGCTGAGGTCTATGGACGAGTAGGTATTGTTCGCAAGGCTATAGTATGTTGGCTCTTTTTTATTCAAGAGACACGTGCCGGAAGAGAAAAGGAACTGTTCAATTAGACGACCTCGCGCGTCGCACCGGGAGTCACCCCATAGACAGCTATGCGCATTAAAATCCCCGAGTACAAGGTAAGGTTCAGGGAGCTCATCTATTAAAGACTGAAATTCATGTTTTTGCAGTTGGTAATGTGGAGGTATATAGAGAGAGCAAATGGTGACGAGTTTGTTCAAAAGAACCGCTCGAACAGCCACTGCCTCAAGGGAAGTTCGAAGTGGTAAATGTGTGCATGCTACTCCTTGATTAACTATAACCGCTACACCTCCGGATGGCGCGATGGCATCATCCCGGTCCTTACGGAAAATAATGTAGCTGCGTAGAAAGTTCGTGTGTTTGGATTTTAAGTGTGTTTCTTGTACACACAGCACCTTTGGTGTATGTTTGTGTAAGAGTTCTTGGACATCGTCGAGATTTCTAAGCAGTCCTCTCACGTTCCATTGTATAATTTGTGCTTCCATATTGGATGTCAGGTAGTGCTGTGTGTACGAAAAGGAAGTGGGTGTTGTTTAGGTCGAAATTTTGAGCTCAAGTAGCAGGGCCGTCGTCGGGCCCCATTATCGGCTTTTTGGTTTTCTTGGCGCGCTCAAGGGAGCTACGCCGCTCTTTCGGTACCAGAGGCACCGGAGTTGTGTCCATTGCCTCGTTTGAGGCACTGGACGCCCGCGTATGCGAGCTGCTGGCTTGTTTGTCCGACCTCGCCTGGCGAGGCGTGGTCGTGAGACCCAACGACCCTGGAGTCGCCGGGATCTCTGGCTTGGCAGGTGGGGACTTCGCCTGGTGTGACGAAGTCTTGGACGCCACCGAGCCGGAGGGCGATGTGCTCTCCTTGGCCTCTACGGTGCCGGAGCTTGTAGTGGCCGCCGGTGTGGTCAGATTCAGAGTAGGCGGGGCAGCCTTCGCTGCTCCCACCATGGGGGCGGGTGGCGTTTGCCTCGGCCCACTGCGAGTGGTCCGGGCAACCGCGATAGGCCGTTGTGGTGCTGCCCCCCGTCGCACCACTTCGGCAAAAGATGTTCTTGCTGGAAATGACGATGAAACTCGCTGTCGTGCTTCGCGGAACGTTATGTTTTCTTTTACTTTTATCGTGAGTATTTCTTTCTCTTTCTTCCAGGCCGGGCAGGCCCTGGAGTACGCAGGGTGATCACCTTCACAGTTCGCGCAGTGAGTCCCATCGCCAGCGCAGTCATCAACAGAATGACCCGTCGTTCCGCATTTTGCACAAGTGAGCTGCCCTCGGCAACTTTGAGACGCGTGACCAAATCTTTGACATTTAAAGCATCGCCGCGGGTTTGGTATGAAAGGTCGTATAGCAAGCTTGACGTAGCCGGTTTCTATGGTCTCGGGTAGTGTGCTGGAGGCAAAAGTAAGTATCAAATGCTTGGTCAGTATTTCTGTGTTGTCGCGCCTTATCGTGATCCTTTGGACATGAGTGACATTTGAATCTTTCCATCCATCTAGAAGTTCTTCCTCGCTGAGGCCAATCAGGTCCTCATCGGACACTACGCCTTTGACAGTGTTCATGGTCCTGTGCGCGCTCACAGAGACGGGGATGTTTCCAAACGCGACTAGATGTGACAAATTAAGGTACTGTTCCTTGTCTTTTAATTCGAGGAGTAGGTCCCCGCTTGCCATCCTTGTGGCCTTATATCCCGTTCCTATGGTGTCTTTCAAGCACTTAGCAACAAGAAAAGGAGAAATGGCTCTGGCTTTTTCAGATGATTGTTCACAGTGAACCACGTGGTATTTTCGGAAAAGTGTCGTTGTTTTTGGGCCAAAAGAATTCAGATGCATCGGTGCGTACCCTTTTTGGGGCACGATCTGTGGAAGAGGGGTTCGAGGGTCCCATGGAAAAAGTCGCTTGTTCGGCAACGGCGCCTACCACCCACCACGGAGCCCAACAGGGGGACGTGGCAGAACATGTAAAAGTCTGCGCAACGCCAGCAGTACGCCGTCACTATAACCTAATATGGTCTACCCAAGGTTGGGGGCCACACACGGTTAACCCTTGCCGCCAGGAAAAATCGGAAGTAACGAGAAGGGAGAAGTAGACAGGAAAGTTTAAAAGTGAGAGAGAAAGACGAAGATGAAGGGAGAGAGAGACAGGAAAAGGCGACTGCCGAATTCCCCTGGGTGGGTCAGCCCAGGGGTGCCGTCTACGTGAAGCCGGGGCCAAAGGGGTGTGTTGCCTCTGCCGGGGGGCCTTAAAGGTCCAATCACCCGGCGTCGGCTCAACCCCCAGGATCTCCTTTTTCCCGGACACGTTAATGCCACGCACGGCTAGGCGTGGGAGGGGGTCGAAACCCCCCCGTTAGCTCGGGTCCGTGGTGTCGCTACACACCAAACGCCTGCTTGCGCAGACGCCCCTGCGGGGTCTCCTGGTCGCGTAACATGACTGTATGACGAACATAAATGACAAGTCATAACATGAAAATCATGACACGCATGTCATGTACAGCATGATTTGCATGCTACGCTCATGGTGCGCTGGCGGCCGTTTCGCTAGTTTGATATACACCAAAATTGGTATCTTGCGACGTGACTGTGTGACGAACCTAGATAACACGAGTTAACATGAAAATCATGACACGCATGTCATGTACAGCATGACTTACGTGCCACGCTCATGGTGCGCTGGCGGCCGTTTCGCTAGCTTTATATACACCAAAATCGGTATCTTGCGACGTGACCGTGTAACGAACATAAATAACACGAGATAACATGAAAATCATGACACGCATGCCATGTACAGCATGACTTACGTGGCACGCTCATGGGGCGCTGGCGGCAGTTTCGCTAGCTTGATCTACCCCGAAATTGGTATTGCGCGACGTGACTGTATGACGAACATAAAAACTCGAGTTAACATGAAAATCATGACACGCATGTCATGTACAGCATGACTTACTTGCCACGCTCACGGAGCGCTGGCGGCAGTTTCGCTAGCTAGATATACACCAAAATTAGTATCTTGTGATGTGACTGTGTAATGAACATAAATAACACGAGTTAACATGAAAATCATGACACGCATGTCATGTACAGCATGACTTACGTGCCACGCTCATGGAGCGCTGGCGGCCATTTCTCTAGCTTGCTCTACCCCGAAATTGGTATTGCGCGACGTGACTGTGTGGCGAACATAAAAACACGAGTTAACATGAAAATCATGACACGCATGTCACGTACAGCATCACTTACGTGCCACGCTCATGGGGCGCTGGCGGCCGTTTCGCTAGCTTGATCTACCCCGAAATTTGTATTGCGCGACGTCGCTATGTGACGAACATAATAACACGAGTTAACATGGAAATAATGACACGCATGTCATGTACAGCACGACTTACGTGCCACGATCATGGTGCGCTGGCGGCCGTTTCGCTAGCTTTATATACACCAAAATCGGTATCTTGCGACGTGACCGTGTAACGAACATAAATAACACGAGATAACATGAAAATCATGACACGCATGTCATGTACAGCATGACTTACGTGCCACGCTCATGGGGTACTGGCGGCCGTTTCGCTAGCTTGATATACACCAAAATTGGTATCTTGCGACATCTCCGTGTGAGGAACATAAATAACACGAGTTAACATGAAAGTCATGACACGTATGTCATGTACAGCATGACTTGCGTGCCACGCTCATGGGGCGCTGGCAGCCGCATCTAGCTTTATCGACCCCGAAGTTGGTATTGCGCGACGTTACTGTGTGACGAACATAAATAATAGTAGTTAACATGAAAACCATGACACGCATTTTCCTGAATGACATACAAGACGATGTATGCAGCTCTTTGCTGGCTGCTTCGCATTACATCGATTCCCACAATTCGTGGGATCCGCCGGCTTTTTTTAGCGGAAATGCCCCCTCCGCCTCATTTTACTTACCGTGGCGTGTTAACCTTGCCAAATTTAAAGATAACGCTAGTCGTGTTCTTTTTTATGTTTCAAAACGTTTGCCATGGTTCGACCAACTACACGGTAAATATTTCTGACCGAAACAAACAGCAAGAAAGGGCAATTGAAGTAAACAATGAAAACAAAAGGAAGCAAGAAGTGATGTAATGAAAAAGTCACAGTTTCGCCAGAAGGGCGAAGCAATCAATGCGATAGCAAGAAACTAATGCCATACGAAGTTAGGCTCGCCAATGGATACTCTCAGTTTGAACAGCGCTCCTGTTGCAAAGGCGGCCGAAGCAGCGAAGGAAACTAGCGTGCTTCAAGTGTCGAGCTGTGACACTTGATAGTTCGCGCTCATCTTCTGTTTGTTCGTTTAGCGGCGTCCCTTGAGCTCGAGTGGCTTTCGTACGCTCCGTAACATGAGCGCGGACATCACGGTGAAACCTCGAAACATCCCTCTTCCCCTCACCACGAGAAAACCGCGCGAGCAGACAGTGGAAGGGCAAGGTTCACAGCGCGCAAATATAACACCTGACAAAGAACATTACGGAGAAGCAGCGCAAATACAAGAAGAAGCGAGCGAGCTCGCCGACGACTTTTAACCCTTTGAGGGTCGAATTTTTTCGCGAAATCCAGTCCAAAAATGCGTTTTTTATTGGTGAAATAAATTCTTCAGACGATTCTATTTCAGAAAAAAATTGTCTAACATTTTTTTTCGTGACCGTAAAGTGACAAAAAAATCAGTTTTGTTGTTACATACATATGGATTATTCGTAGCAAAATCAAGCAGAATCCCCAAAAAAACTTCACAATTTTTTATGAATAAAAATTATGCATTGTATTAAACACAGCTCACAGACATACAAAACTAAGCGCACCAGAGTACGTTTCCGGTTAAAAAGGTTCGTGCTCTAACACTAAAAACTTTTCAGCGTGTGATTGTCTTTGAAGCATGGCTAGCCGCGCACGCGTTTCAGATGTCGCTCCTTGATCGTCATCGGAGTCTGAAGTCGTCAAAAAATCCTCGTCTAACGAACTGAAATCCAATGAATCAGATTCTGATTCGGCACTTGGGGAATAGTCCGCATCGGAAGAATCGCTGCTCGACTCACCGACAGCAGAGCAAACCGCCGCGCGCTTCCATAGCGGAAGCGAACTGCGTCAGCGAGCGCACGGAAGAAAACTCCATGGTTGTACGCCCGTCCGGAAAGCAAAAAGAGTGAAAAAGTTACAGTAATCCTTCGTCTTATCGCCAACAAGACGTAGTTAGTTTTTCCGAGACCCCAAAACAGGAAACGCAATCAAGGCGGCGTCGTTTGTGTAATTTAGCGCCGCACGGAAACAGATGTAATCGCGCGCCGGGGAGTAATAAACGAGAGTAACAAGCGGTCACCCTTTGAGAGATTAGAAACCAAACAGCCATCAGCTTTGCGGGCGCAAGAAGCGAAAAGCACCCGAAGGACGAAACCGAAACTAGCCAGACCGCGTGCGCGTGTTCTGATGGGAGACTACAAGCGGCCGCGCCTCTTTGGAAAGCAAAAAAAAAAAAAAAGACGGAGAGACATTGGCGCATTAAAAAAAATACACGTATTCCCGAAGCGTGGCAGCACATTCCAAGCAAGAGAAATGGGAGAAGGCGCGCATTTGAAACAAACCGCGCCGCGGGCGCTCTCGGTTGCGCAAGCGATAGCCGGCGCGCGGCGCGCCATTTTGCGAAGCATAAAGAAAGCAATAACGGAGAGACATCGTCGCATGAAAAACATTCCACGTATTCCCGAAGCGTGGCAGCACAAGCCAAGCAAGAGAAATGATCGAAAAAGGCGCGCACTTTAAACCAGCTGCACCGCGAACGCGCTCGGATGTGCAAGCGATAGGCGGCGCGCCGTTTTGGGAAGCAAAAAAAAAATACAACCGAGAGACATCGGCGCATGAAAAAAATTCCACGTATTCCCGAAGTCTGGCAGCACAGGCCAAGTAAGAAAAATTATCGAACAAGGCGCGCGTTTTAAAAATAAACGCTATGCCGTACATGTACGACGAAAACCCTTTGGTACCAGGAAGCTTCTGCCGTACGGCGAAAACCCTGGAGAGTTTAAATCTGCCCGTCGCGCCCCTCGCTGGTAATGAAGAAACGCTGCCCCTGTTTCCCCTCCCCAGTGCTGCGTAGCAACCCAGATGCTAATATCTGGTTAACCTCCCGGCCTTCCTTTTTTCATCTCTCTCTCTCTTATAAGCGCCTGCCGTCTCTGAGTCCTGCCAGCGGTAAAGGGTGTGTATATAACGCTCGCCGTTAGCTGCCTGAAGGATCTGCGCTTTCTGGCGTAGTGGTTAGCGCCACGCGCTGCGGAACGAGAGGTCCCTGGCTCGATTCCGCGCTTCGGAAGCATTTTTCTGAATAATTTTTCTTTGGGACTTTGGTGTATATATATATATATATATATATATATATATATACATACTTATACATATACGGTGCATGACGACGGCGACGGCAATATCCAGCCGAGACTGTCCATATAATTGCTATCGCAGTAAAAACAAAGTGAAGTAATACAATGAAAATTTAAGTGCAGGTAGTACAATGCGCAGCAGCCGATATTTCATAAAAAAATTAATGAAACTTCGCTTTCATTGATGCTCAATACAATGACGAATTGTTTACAAATTCTTTGATACTACTGCAGTTTGCGGTGCCTGAACTACACACTGCTAAGCTGGTGGTTTAATCTCAAAGGGCGCGCACCTTTCATTCTGTAACCAGTACAACAATAATAATAATAATAATATCATCTGGGTTGTAACGTCCCAAAACCATGATATGATTATGAGACACCGTAGTGGGGGGCTCTGGAAATTTCGACCACCTGTGGTTCTTTAACGTGCACCTAAATCTAAGTACATGGGCCTCAATCTGTAACTAATACGTGCTTTAATGTTGGCTTTTCATCCTACAGCTCGCACCTGACCGAACTATTGTGTCCAGCAAGTGCTCCTGTAAGGCAGGATGCCTTGGTAAATGCAAGCATGCTGCAGCTGTTGTTCTGTGGCTGAATGAAGAAAGGTCATCATGTACAGACCTTCCACAGGCCTGGGGTCACCCAGCCCAGAAACCGAACATTGATGCGAAGGAATCCATTGAAGAACTGTTTGGACGTAAGTTTCAGCTTTTTTTCCCATTATGATCGGCTTCACTTTTTCATGTTCGGCTACACCATTAAGGTCTGCCGGCCCGCTTCCAGCAACTGTATGACCTCAACTGCTCGTATACTGCAGGCAGCACAGAGGTTTTCATCGGAGGCAGAAAACCTGATCGGATCCCACCATCACACTCATTGAATTTCAGTGAAATTGACTGCCCACACAATGAAATTCAAAAAATTACTGCACTGAATTCTGTGCAAAACGCAGAAAAACAAGAAATGATTGAAACTGAAAAAAAAGGCATCTCATGAAATGCAACTCAGTTACCTGCAGAAAATGAGAATACGGAGCCCCACTATGCCAGTATACAATGTAATAACTGCTGCAGAACATTCAGCAATGAAGCTGAGGTTATCCCGATGGGACTTTTCTGCGGGGATGACGGAAGCAGAAAAGGAATTCTTCTCGTCAAAAATAGTGTGCTCTGAGGAGGAGGCACACTCAATCGCACTGAACACAGTTTTGCAAGCAGGCTGTCAAAGGTACATGTCTAATTTCATGAAGTTGCATGTGCTTTGGCCCATGTTACATCCATTGAAATTCCTGGTATGTGATAAATAAGTACAGTGCATAATCTCCAATATCTCAAGTGTCAATCAATATCCAGGTGGCACAATGAGCGAAGAGTGCGGCCGCCAACTTCCACTGCCCATGCCGTGGTAGCCCGAAGGCTGCCATTGGACACGCTCAGTCAGCAACTTCTTCAACGAAGGCAGTTTTTTGGCAAGGCTGTCATGCATGGTAAGCTGAGCACACTGTGAGCTGAGTTATTGCGTTCAAGTAGTGAATGCTTGAAACCTACAGTATGACACTTCCTGGAAAAAATAAGTTTTTCTTCAAAATTATTTTTCTAAGAAGCCTGCTCAATTCAAAAGTTTAAGCCATGGATAGGCAGAAAAATATCTATTTTAGGTTGAAGTTATGATGACACAAGTTTGGATCAGTAAAAAAAAAACAATTTTTTCCTTTCAGGACGGAAGACAGAGGCCATAGCCCGGGCATCCTTCGAGCAAAAGATTGGACAGTCAGTTTTACAGGTGAGTGATAATCCTCACTGAAAGCTCAGGATTGAGTGCCACTTCTGCTATGAAAAATTTAATAACTCATCAGCAGTGCAACGCTGCTGTCTATTATAAACAGCAAATCGCTATAACTGCAAATTAGTATACATACATGCAGACAGTCACCGCATAAAAATGAAGAGAGAAAAATTCGGCCAATCCCATGCCTTGTGGGAATCTGTTTCATGCGAAGCAGGCAGCCAGTTGTTCTATGCTGCATTATTTGGCTTTGAGCCAAGTGTTATGAGGTGGATCGACGTTTTTTTTTTTTTTTAATGGAGGAGTTATGTGCACATCGTGGGCTTACAGGCATGCCGACTACACTGACGTTTAAATGGTAACTTATGGTCTCACGTAACGTAAGCATTAACTTTAGAGCACAGACGTCTGTGTTACCAAAACGGAGTGCGCGCTACGGTACTAACCGCGATATCATACATGGTGTTAGCCACGATATTACGCTATGGTGCGATAACGATACGTAACTTTCGTTAGCGTATTCCTCCGAGGTCGAGCAACGCTTGAACATAGCTTTCTGAACCATAGGAATACAAATGTAATGTTTGTTTATTAGACTGCTATAAAAGCGAAGCCAACACTGGAACCACAATTGACGTTTTCCCAACATGACACCTGCATCATATCAGTACATAAGTAGTGCTTATTGCTTTGTAATAAAATTAGATAGCCAGCACTACAACCAACATTATGCTTTCAGATGGTCTTCTTCCAAAGCAGTTTGTAGATGTGGCGTGGCTATGTGGTAGAATACCTGGCTACCTTGCAGAAGTATTGGGTTCTATTCCTGCTGGGATCCTAATTTTTATTCTTTGCATTCGTTTAGTCAACGCTGCCGGTGTCAGTTTTTCTTACCGCTGTCGCATTTAAATTACCAATGCCTTTTCTCGCCGTTGCTGGGCAGATATAAACTATCACCTGTGGCTCATACCTGTATACCACGGCCCGTGGAATCTCTGTATGTGCCACACGTGTCTGGAGGAAAGGGTTTGATGATGTATGCGACAGGATTTTCACGTTATTCATGTCATGACCAGACAGTCGTATTCGTCAAACCCTCTTACCCTCCCCATACCAATTTTGGTCTACACTAAGTTAAGGAGGCGATCACGAGAGCGCCCAGACGTAGGCGGCTAGGTAGATAGAAACGCTCAAAGTGCGCTAGGTTCGCAGAGAAATGCTTCGCATTTAAAACTAAGGCTGCAACATGTGTGTGTCCCCATAAGTGAAAAAAGGTTGCCTTGCAATTGCAAGCGAATTGTCCTGATGTATTTATGCAATGCATGATTCACTACAGCTCTGAAATGGTGCATGACGGATCTTGCCTAAGTACAGGCGTGTAGTGTCATCGCATTGTTTTACTAAATCACATAACTGTCCACTTTGATATGCAGGTTGGACTCATCGTGCACCTGACACAACCGTGGCTCTGCGCCAGCCCAGATGGCCTTTTCAAAGTTGGTGACAACACGGCACTGCTAGAAATAAAGTGCCCATATTCAAGAAAGGATGACATAATCATCGACGCAGAAAGGGAAATCAGTTTTGTGAAGTACATTGTGTACGAAGGAGGTCAGCTCAAGCTGAGGAAGCGGCACCCGTATTACACACAGATACAGCTTTCTATGTATGTGACAAACACGCACGAGTGCTTCTTTTTTGTATACACAAATAAGCACAGTGTAACCACAGTAGTTCCCAGGGACGATGGGTTCCTCTCCGAGGCTGTTCCAAAGATGGAGTATTTCTACTTCAACTATTACCTTAAGCACCTTGTGTAGTTATGGCTTCAGGTACCAATTTTGTACACATGTAAATAAAGTTTATTGCTTAGACAGATGTTCCTTTTTCTTCCAGCAGCAGTGTTGTTCACAACACCAGTGGTTTAGTGCATCTGAGAATTGTCATGACATAGCTAGTAAATGCAAACAGCTTGATTCAAAAATAACGCGCAAACATTTTCACAGTTAATGTGTTTGAAAACACATGCATGCCCGCTGCTTTGCTTGCCAGCCTTTTTCTCTGTAGATAAGTGGTGTATGAATTACAGTTGGAGTCCTTACATAAAAGTACAGCATCTAGCATCACTATTACTTGAGCGTTCTTTAATTTCACCACTTGTAATCACTATGAAATGTTAAAAAGCTCTGCTGGCCTTCACAATTTTAGTGAATACAAAAAGTACCTTTGAGATTACCTTGCCATTTGCCTAATATCCTTTTATTACTATTTAGTAAATTAGTAATGTAGGTATATAAACAATTGAATGAAAATTTCTTAAAGGTGCCACGCAAAATGCACATGGGATGACTATTACAGTTAATAATAACGACAGTTACACTTAATTTGCAAAATAACACATAGGTTTAATGGAGGACATAGTGTAATGTATCTAGTGAATGCAGTGAGCCCTGGGTGATAACTCAAAACACTCCCCACCAAAGCATAAATGAAAAAATACAAGGGAGAAGCAAGCAACAAAATATGTGATATTCTCTAAGATTCGAGCACAGGACCTTCAGTATAGAAGGCACTAGGACATGCATGCGTGTACCTAATCTGAATTTTCTTAATTGCTGAGATCCACAACGCACTTTCATTTCGCAACAAGTGCACGAGCCCTGCTGATTTGACACTTCATATGTGTCTTGAGGTGCAAAAGACTAGTTTGTGCAATGCATCACATTAAGTAGATGTCAAATATATTCAAGTCTGCCAATATTCTAAGCAAGCTCACACTTCACGAACTGATTATAGGGGGTTGAAGGTTCGCCAAGACACAGTACATGTGAAAAATTTCCTTCATTGATGGAATGAGCTTAATGGGTACATGTTTTAGTATGTTGTACAACTTAATTCTCCGAATCGCTCTCTCTACATGGATACGTACAGAAGCAATTGTGTAAGTTTGCTCCATTTCTTGAGGAGTGAATGGAACATTGCCTCCAACTGAGAAAGGAGGCATGATCATAACAACTCCTTTGCTGGCAAGATGTATGCGTATGCCAGGAAATCGTTTGTCCACCAAAATCATGTTGCCTTCCTCAACAATGTTTAAGAAGCCAGACTCCAATGTGATACGAGTGTCGGAACAGCGTCCACTGTACGGCTTTGATGCAAACACAACCATGCCATTAGGTATGATACCTACCAAAAATTTAAGCGTGTAGCACCCTTTGTATTGAGAAAAAAGCATATGCTGCTGCCTAACCTCAGAAGGTGCCTCAGTCTTCATCTCGGTGCAATCAATTATTAATGTGCATTCAGGATAATTTTTCCTGAAGCAAGCTGGCTGTGCAATCTTTATGTCGTCAATGGGTGGCTTATAGATCCAATCTCCGGTTGCTTCAGCCAAGGTGTACAAAACAGAAAAAAATGCGCGACTTGCAGTGCTCGTATGTGTACCAAAAATGACAGATAGAGCACTGAATGAAATACCAAGTTTCATCTTCATGAGAAACATCAGCAACTTATTCTCAATCGTTATGTCTGTGGTTCTGTCCCTAACTGTCGGAAGCATGCTGAGCAATAATGCAAAAACATTTTCTTCCACACGACACAAACTACGAAGTGCACCTGCGTTGCCTGTTATACTGCTGTAGCCCATAAAGAAGCATGTTCTTGAGGATGGTCCAACAGCAGCTGTCCGTACAAGTTGCTGATCAGTTTGTACAGATGATTCATGCATGCGAGTGTCTGCCGAAATGTCTCTGCTTGATTCAGAACAAGGATTGAGGCACCCTTGGTCATCTACAGGTAAGTCGCTTTCTTCCGGGTCTACAGGCTGAAAAAATATCGAGGTCGCAAAATATAACTCCTTTGGTGATGAGTATTTCAACGCATAGAAAAATTTGAGCATCTAGCTGCAATATCTTGAGTAATATATCACAATATACAGTGAAACCTCGGTGATACGAATCTCACGGGACCACCAAAAACATTCGCATCATCCGAAATTCGTATCACCAGAAAGCATGGAAAATTAGCATGCGACAAAAGAAAGCTGGCGTGCATTTTCATTTATTATTTTTCAGGGCCGCAGCAACGTCAGGAAGAACCCTGAACGATTGTCAATTATGTTTTTAGATGTCGGCAATCATACCAGCACCCGAAATATACGGCACGTACGCGCGTATTTAATTAATGAACCAGGTGAGTTGTGACCCGCGACAGCAGTAGCACCTTTCAAATTTTAGTATGCTTTTTTGCACGACACCGGAGTACTGCACCGAAAGTAACAAAAGAAGCGCTTTGACGTTATGGATCAAGGCCACAAAATTACAAAACCATGGTCCTGTGTAATCATTTTGTTATGGCAGAGGTGTTCGGGATGTTTTTTGGGAGATTTACGGCTGTGCCCGCACAAGTGCGACCTCAACAGTCGCGCATGTTGACGTTGACGGCCTGACTTCTTCGCCAAGACCGTCCTCGCCTTCTTTAGGTCCTCGTCCACGTTTCATAGGATGTCTGATGCGCGAGGCAGGCACGTGTAAACACAGTACAACGACAGCAGCCCGCGTCGACGCGTTAGAAAAAAAAAAGCATGGCGCTAATGTCCTCTATAAGCAAAGCGCGAAGGCACACGGAGGCACATAAGAGCCTCAAAGATTCGCGCACACAATCTCGGAGGCCGTGACGCGCCTCTGAAGGTTTATTCTGACCGTAAGAAAAGTGTTTTTCTTACTACGTTATTCTGACGATTTGGCGGTGCGGCGCGCATGCCTGCGCTTGCGTTCCCGCGCTCGCATGTGCTTGGCGCGTCTTCCGCGACAGCGCGGACCTGGGCTATTCGTGCCTGGGCGGTAGCGTACGTTCGTATCAAACGTCGCTGGATAAAATCGGTTCGCAACAACCGTACTCCATTACACTGCAGGCCAATGGGCCTTGGCCGGGACCAACGAAAAATTCGTATCACCCCGAAATTCGTATGAGCTGTGATCGTATCACCGAGGTTTCACTGTAAAAGGAATGTGCAACCTACATCTTCAGCTTGTGCTTCCACATTCTGCCCAGACACTTGTGAAGCAATGCCAGCTGCAGTGCCAAAGCTTGGCGCCTCGCTAATTTGTTGCTGATGGTGTGATGAGGTCTCTTGTCCCCTTTTCTTCCATCTAAGTATTACAGACAGCACATTAGAAAGCCAGGCATAGCAGAAGAAAACAAGCAGTGTACGAGAACATGCGCACTGTTGTAACGATATATCTGACAGCAGCCTTAAGGCAGCTGAAAACTGTGCTTCGGAAACACGGCACTCACCTACCAAACCTCTCAAGCCCAGTTGAGGGGTCAGCTGGAAGCGGCCGGTTGTAAGCTGCCGGAAACATCGTAGGCACGTATGCAGGGTGACTCATGGCATCGTTTTTCTCGTTTCCCACGAAGTGCCGGCTGCATATCCTCGTGTTCGCCGTCGGCAGCCACGGCGTGCCGTCAGGACTGCACACAGGGAATATATCGAAAAGTAATCAGCACGTTACGTAGCAGACCGCGTTTTTCTCGCGTACTCACTTCACGCGTCGCACGGCACGTATCCAGCGGTTCCGTCGCTCCACTTCGTACGGCTTTCCAGGGAACCGGTAGAACCGCACATTAGAATCCTTGCCCTCATGTTCATGGCAATTAACAACGCAACAATAACGGCGGCGACCGCACTTCGGGACCGCCCGCTGCTCAGAGCCCTCGCCCGGTCCGCCTGCTTTCGGCACGGTTTCTTGAAGTAGAGATCGCTCGTCCAACATGTCAGGCTTCGCAGGCATAGCGGACAAGTTCCTGCGTACGTTTTAGCACTTTTTGAGTCTGAAAACTACGCACAAAATTAAGTAAAACGCTCAAAGCAAGTGAGAACTGTGTAACTCACCGATCGGCGTCCATTTTTGACTACCCAAGCAACTTCGGCGCACGCCACCAGGCTCCGCCACAGTACTCAAAACTCCAGCGCGTCAGCCCTATAGAAAGACACTGTGAGGTTTACTGAGTGACTTAAAGTGATCGTAGCGTTTCCATGCCTTCTGTGCAGGTGCAGCATGGTCCTGGGGTGGCTGCAGCGTGGATATCAAACACGCAGGAAATTTTTCGCGCCACGTCCTTCTCGAGAAGTTTGGAGCCAACAAAGACCTAAACGACGCAATGCATACGCACAACAACAAAGTTGGCACAGCGGTAAGTGCTCGACCCTGAATGAGACACGGTCGCGACTTGGACGCAACTTGCACTACGTGGTTATGCATTGATGTCAAAGCAGCTGATTTGTTTTGCATTGTTTTGGCCTTAATTATTAAACATCAACACCATGCAGTTTTATTTGTATATTGAGGCACGCGTCAGTTCCGGGGCACGCGTATTTTCACTATGTTACTGTACCGACTGATCAGTGCACGAAGAAATATAAGAGCCGAGTTTTTTGTTATTCGACTTAGCACAGAATAATTCGTTGGTTGCATATCGCACTATTGTACTGGCACCACTGCTGAAACTTGGCATGTCATACAGCAATATCGCAACGTACAGATTAGCGATCAGATGAATGCTCCGATTTCACATCAGTAAACTGACAGCTCGTATTAAGGTATATGTGTCCTGTTCTATGCCTGACCGGGCAGAGGCGTGCTACAGTGTAGAAGGGCATACGCTACTTGCAACGCGGCATGGTGACGGACAGAGCTGCGTTGGACACGCTATAAAAGTGCACGTTTGGTATCGTTAATATATCATGGCTTTCCGGTGGCCTCGCTGTTGGACGGTGCCGGAAAGCTTTAATAGCACCCCCAAATGGACCCTCAAGTAGCACCCTCAAGGCACGGCATCACTGCTGAGTTATTTCCCTCTTCCGGGATCGTTCGCTCCGTTTTCTTTAGTCAAGGTACACGCAAACGTTCGAGTAGACACAAGTCATGGTATTTGGAGTTGCTATCCAGCAGGCACAACGAAGGTGGCCGATGATTGGTGCGAAGGATACACAAGGCGCCCGAGGTCACACTAAGACGAGAAAGCTTATTTACGAGAAAGCAAGCTGTTTTGAAATTACTCTAATATGAAAGGGTCAAGGAGAAGCCTCCGCAACTGTCTATTGGCGATTCTCTGTCGACCGAGTCGAAGATGTGAGGCGCGCCTTACACGCGAGATGCCAGCGAGACGACGAAAGTGACGGCAGTCGACAGAACCGACGCTGCATAGTAGCGCGCTGTCTGATAAGAATTAACCATGCTATGCACCTTATCGATAATTATTGCTCGTGTTCAGGAAACTTCTTTGTGGTGTATGTTTCATTGAGAGCCTAAATTTAATCCGTGCCACTCTCTTGTCAAGTTAAGGTAGAAAACATAAACCAGTTCTTCAAACAAGGTAAAGTGTAAAGAATGAAAACTAGTCGCATATCTTACGCAGTGGGCTTGCGTTGGTGTGATGAGTTAGTCATACTTGCGCAGCTGCGGTTAGGAGCTGAGATCACTTGCGCTAGCTGATTGCAACAGCGTAGCTAAAGACAGTCAATGCATCAAGTATGTATGAACATGCTGAGTACGCAAACGTGTCGACAAATTGTACGTGCGCTACTCATATTATCTTCCCACAAAGACTTTCCCATGCTATTGCGGGAAAAGAACTACTTGATGCACCAGCATGCTTTATAGAATGCCTCGAAGCTGTTAGTATTCAAGCTATACCCATCAAGTAGACATGCGTTTAGCACTGATCGGATTACACGAGTGACGCAAAGTGAATTTTAAATTTTATTCGCGCGCTCTAATGAGAACAACCTCCCCTATTCTTATCACAACCGCCAGTGCGATTAGGTTCGCTTAGTCTTCCCGCAACACATGTATTCAGTGAGTATATATTTGCAAGTCCAACACAGCCCGTCCAACGTACCGAACGGCGTCCAACGGCGGGCTTCTCTACAATAAGAGTCCTTGTGAGGAGAAGCCCGCTTCTAGGTGTGAAGCATAAAAAGCTCTTATCAGACAATAAAAATTGCTGTAAAAAAATAAATGTAAAAAATAAATAAACAAACGAGTGAATACAGAGACCGAACATAGGGCTTCACCAAATGGAGGAGGTCCATGATTACGCTTATTACACTTTCAGTCGATTTGCCATGCGGAAAAAGAATATAATATACGCCACATTTCATTGGTGCATGGCTCATGAAAACATGGCGTCTCAAATGGTAGTGCATCGCACTACCACGAGAACAGAAAAGAAAGTTGACCGAAAGATTTTCTCGGGGGGTGGGGGTCAACAAATTTTTGGGCGTTAAGAACGCAAAGGCCAGCCACATTGTTTGTTTTTTTTTTTTTGATGTTTCGCAAAATGTCTTCTAAGTTCACAGAACTGAAAGCCTTATGCAAAATATACCTTGCCGGCGTTGCCGCAGAACGCGACACCCGCACCTGACAGATGCGCTTATCTTTTCAGGCTGTGCGCAAGACGACGCAGCGCACATGCAAATGCCACGGCCCCTCGGGCACGTGCACCATGAAGACTTGCTGGATGAAGCTGGGCGAAATGTCGGCCGTCGGACGGAGGCTACGGAAAGCGTACGACCGGGCCCACCTTGTCCACTCTAACCGCGGCGCACCTAAATGGCCCGAGGTGAAGAAAGTGCTGGTTTACGCCGTGCCTTCAAGCGACTACTGCCGGCCCAATCGCAGCCTCGACGTCGGTGGCACCTACGGCCGAGAGTGCTCACGGTAGGCACCGGTTTGGTGATAGGTCGCTTGATTTATGCATTACTTCCAGTGTCGTACAGTGGGTCTAGGCATATTCGGAACGCTGTAGCTGCTGAATAAACACGGAGAACTAAAACAGAGGAAGCTGGTTAATATGTTTACACGATCTAGTGAACCTAGTTAGAGGCGCGCAGACATAAAGCAGTCCTCAAACACTTATAAGGCAGGCTTCCATTTTCTGTGAGCTCCATCCAACGGCCGCCCATTGCCCCATATTTGTCCCCTTTATTCAATGACCCTGTATATTCCCCTTCGAAAGTGTCTCCGCAGCAGTAACCAAGTTTCTTGTGCTTTGCATTTCAGACAAGGTGGCAGACACACGATATCTAGGTCTGCTGTATTGTCGTGTAAATTAAGATGAAACGGTAAGAAAAAGAAAAGAAAAAGCCAGCAAGCGAGGACATGTGTGCATCACTGCATGCCTTTGCACTCTTCGATATTTTTTTATGCGATGCGTCTTGCCCTGTTACAGACTTCTGATTTGTCGTGGACACTTCGCAGCAAACCGTGAAAACCTTGCGTGGCTGCCAAATCAGCACTTAACCTTATTAGACATCTGATCATATTTTCTAGGTTTCCGTTGACATTCACAACGAATGAATATTCTTTATTCGCAGTTGTCCTTGGGCTGTTTCTGGGCAATATTTTTCCCATGTATTGTGCCGTCACGTTTGTTTCTTGCTATATTGTTATATAGATCAAAACTTGGTGCATTGTCTTAGTTTCTAACACGGGGCGGAGTGAGAGGGCTGTTCCAGGGGTCAGTATGCTCACACACAGGTGGGCCGACTCCCTATACGCAGGTGCGTGCAGCATATGCGTTTTTTTGTGTTTTTTTTCTGAAAGAACCTCGCGTGTGCGTGTCGGGAAAATCCTCAGCTTGCGCCGACCAGTGTCCGGCAGTGTTCTGCAGAGATATGTATGGAGCTCGTTGCTGCTCAAATTAGGTTGGCTCGCCTCTACGCGTCACCGCGAACATGCGCTTCTCTGCGCTCGTTGCTATCTACGTGGACGACGTAGATAGCATGCTGTCTCACTGTAGTCCCGTCGTATACGTACTGTGTGCGTGACACGCCGAATTCAGTGCCTGCCAGATGCGGTCAGCGGCTGCATACGTGTTATAGGCCATAACACTTGTGCATCCAAGACCGACGCGATGGTAGTGCACTTACGCGCGGCTGCATGCACACTCGAGCATTTTCTGCCTGTGCGTGGACTATACCAGTTGCCATTGAAAACATTAGTTCGTTAAATTAAGCTGATGATGGATCAATGCATCTTCTGAAGCTTTGCTGTCACAAAGGTGAATAAACATATGAACCGAGCTGTGAGCGCTGTCTCGCCGCATACTTGCTCGCGGGGAGAGCTATGCACTTCCCCGAGCTTGCTGTTCCCATCTATAGCGCCCTGGCTTCACTCGCATCGTTTTGCTCCATGCATGCCCAAAGCCGTTAGATGCTATAGTCGAATACAACTTTAGAAGGCAGCGGCATTTCCTCCTCAAAGGCGGACGAACACGAGCCAGCACCAATGGGCGCGCACTCGGGACTGACGTCATGAGCGGGACGGCCGGTGGCTCCGCCTTCGGAGAACATCGGCGCGTGCATGAGCGGGACTATTTCTTTAGTTGCGGAGGCGATCGGTTGCCGCGCTTCGGTCGTCTGGGCGGGGCCTCTCCTGTCTTCTTAAGTTGTATCCGACTATAGTAATGCCGTATCGTTGGACACCGAACAGACGTCTCCCCACAGTGACTGTGTGTGGTTTAACTCGAACCTCTCTGAGCTGAGAATCAACATAGCAACAACCTAGCATCACCTAGCTAAAGCCTAGCAACGACCTAGAAGCAACATAGAAACAACCCTCATCACCTAGCTAAGGCCTAGAAACAACCTAGAAGCAACCAGATTAGTCTTCAGAATCGTGCAGCTTCGCTGTTTCAAGGCTTGCGCGGCTTAGTGCTTAGTGCGAGCTTCGCCCATTTTTTTACAGCCCTAAAGAGCCCGCACACCTGAGGACTGAACGACTGACGCAACACAAGTCACCGTTGCCGCGGTAGTGAAAAAAGTCACAGTTTCACCGCAAGGGCGAAGCAATGAATGCGATAGCAACAAATTGTAGTGTTATACAAATGAGGCTGGCAGCTAACTGTTTTGTATCTGATCTCGCGTAACTACAAAACGCTGGTGTAAGAGAATACGACCTCTCCAGGGAGAGACGCTCTCCGCATAGTCACTTCAGGTTGAGAGCGCAGCACGTAGAAGGGTATACGAGCCGCCCGCTGTGATGGCTGTCGAAGTAGCGCGCGCGCCAGCGATCGCGACCGCACCCCTAGATTCAAAGTTCAAAGTTGCTGCTCGCGCGACCCCCCCCCCCTCGTCTTTTCATGCTCGTTAAAGACGGGCGGGGCCTTTCCTGTCTGCTTTGACGGCAGTCCTCCCGAGGGTGATGTTATCGCATGCACCCTCCTAGCGACGGAAACGGGCCGGCTCGTTTGATCTCTGCTTCGGCCACATTCGTCGCCCCCGCTCACGCGCGTTTACCCGCGGTAGAACATACTAAAGCCCCTCCATCGCGTCTGCTGCCGCTTTCTTAAGTACCGCCATCTATTGTTTCGACGACTACGCCCACTTCCGGTTCCGGAGCTTCCGGAAGGAAGTTCTTGAGCCACTTCCTTCCGCTTTTTCCTTCCATCTTGGTTCTGCGCACGCATGTGCACACGCGAGAAAGCAGGTATTTCATTCTCCGTTTCGCAAGTGTTGTTGTTTTGAGGTTCGTCGTAAACTGCCTGCCGCCGAGCGTGTTTTCGTTCAGTGTTTCTGCGTCGCGAGGGCATGAGCGGGCATGGGGCGGGTGCATCAACCGGAAAAGCAGTAGAAACATCATGGCGGCACTTCGGCTTCCGCTAGGTGGGGAGCCTGCGTAAAGGGCGAGGAGGAGGACGAGTTGGCGCTCTTAACCTAGCCGGCGGAAAACGCATGGAGGGGCTTTAGAACATACGATGCGCGGGGGATCTTTATTTATTTATTTATTCAAAATGCCTTACAGGCCCATTGAAGGGCATTGAGTAAGATCAATTTGGTCTTCATACGGGACATGACGGCGACGGCAAAAACCCGTCGACACTGTCCATATAATTGCTATCCCAATAAAATAGCACGGCCCTTGGGCTCACCATATCAGAGAAGGCGGATCAAAATCTGTCGCGTGATGCTGCGCGCTTCGCAGATGCTCATGTGACGGAAACAGCTCGAAGTGGGCGTAACAAAGCTTTGCATGGCCGCTAACGCGTTCGTTACTCGCGTTAATTTATCACCAATTTATCTCTCGCAGGAGGACCGGTAGGGGTGTGTCCCGGACGGAACGCGACAGCTGCTACAACTTTTGCCACAGCTGCGGTCATAACGTCCGGAAGGTTACGTTGATCACCCCGCACAAGTGCAACTGCCAATTCCACTGGTGCTGCACCGTCAAGTGTGAAATTTGTTACGGCAACGCGACGAAGTATTTGTGCCACTGAACCACGTGTGCTTCTCGTGCATCCTAGGCTGTGGAAGCGCCACTATGGAGCACGCTTCTCCTGCAGAATCCGTGGACGCTCTTCTTGCCCGTGCCACGGTGCGCGCCCGCAATGCCGTCTTCGTCTGGTTGCGATTAGAACGTGCCTTTGCCGTTTAGCTATGAGGTTCTACGGAAGACAGCCGGTAATGCAACTAGACGGCTTCACACGGTACGATTCCGCGTGTGATGTAATGCACGACTTGCTGTACCCAAGGCTGTCAACAAATAACCGAATGTTGGAGCTGTCAGCTTTTTGACGCGCGGAGCCTCTTGGTGTCTCGTAGTGAAATTGTGTACTGTAGCATCGTACCATGGGCCTTCTGCTTGGTATGGACTCGCGTGGCATGTATGCGCGGTAGTGCGACATTTCCATAACAAAGAGAGACAGTAAGAGAGGAAAAAAGAGGGCCGGATTCACAAAGCCTTTCGTTCATGTATGATGTTTGCCATTGGCTGGTCGCTTTCGCTAATATATCTCTACCACCACGATTGGCTGGAATAAAGCTTATCTTACGAAAAAGTTTAAGGTAATAACTTTTCTGTGAATACGGACCCAAGATCGCGGCAGCATATGGCTTATAACGGACGCTTAAACGACTTGCAAAGAAATCAACGGGCGTAAAAAGGCACGCATTTATTTTCGTATAGGAAATATTTGCAACACGAAGAGGAAATTCGTAAATCTTAAGCAGAACGTTTTTAAGACAGCCTGAAACAGCGTGAATTTACCGTGATACTGACTCATTTATGTGACGCTGTATACTATTAAAAATATTTTTCCTCCTGCTAAAAAAATTGTAATATTTGTCATTTGTAGAACGCATTGCATGATATGCTGATGTGGCTAATACGGATTTTCAATTCATCCATGAAGGTGATCTTTTACGCTTATAAAAGCCATCAGCGTTGTTTTAACTTATGCTTTTTGTGTTGTATTTCGCTTAACAAATAGTACAAGTAAGATGTCCTTTCTCTTCACTCAAATTGAATTGTTTACTAGCTATCAACTCCTCTGTTCCTCAGCTTTACCTTTCAGCGTAAGGTTCAAGGTTGCGATGAAAAAACAAATCAGGGTGCGCACTCACATACACACACAGAAAAGTTCTTACGCTAAAAAATGTCACAATCAAAGGCGAGCCAATTGCAGTGGCGGACATAGTTGTATTAGCGAAGGCAGCCGGCCAATGGAAAACAGCACTTGCGAAAGAAAAGCCTTGTGAATTCGCGGCCACATCTTTTCATACGTTTGATTATAAATTATGCGTAAGTGCGGAGAGCTGGGCTTGTTGGTTGTGCATGATTAAAAAACAGCGCAAAAAACCCAGGACACACAGGAAGATAACGCACAGCGCTGATCAGCGCTGCGTGCGTTCCCTTCCTGTGTGTCCCGTGGTTTTCGCGCTGTTTTTTTCTCTATTTGTGCATAGGTATTGTGTAATATGCATACGAACGAAAGTGCCACTTGTTTCTCATGCTGTCACGGAAATACTTCGAAGATAGAGCAATCTTGTCACTTCAACTCAATAACCTGAAGAGGCAGACATTACTCGCGTTACATAGTACTACGTGCGGTCGGCTATCATTAAGATTTCGCTAGCTTACAATTAAATGGACACTAATGAGAAATTCACGTGCACTGACGGATTACACCACTGAAATAATCAGTAAAGCCACAAACAGAGGCTTGGCAATCAACAAACAAGAATATGATTTCGATGTTGCCGCTTTCAATTTCTGTACCAGATCCTATGGGGTCATTGGATTTTGGCATCGTCTGGTGGTTTCTAATTAATTGTGTGTCAATAAAGAATTCTATCATGTTAGAAAGTGCGTAAGCATTCAACCTGTCCACTTTTGCGAACTTTTTCTGCGGGTACAAAATCAGCCGGAATACACAAATCAAAATACAAGGAAAAAAAGGTTATTATACATGTATTAGTGAAAACGATGCCGTGCGGACGTCAACGGCCCCGCGGTTCTGTCGTGAAACTTGAAAAGCCCGAGCTACATTTTTCCCTGTAGGGGTTTGCCTCATTCCGTTCAATATATTAAGAGTTGTAAAGGAACAATCGGCTGCTTTGAACTGATAATGCCTAAATTTATTAGGGCACGTGCCGCGATCCAACACCACGTCATAAAAACATGCGTACTCAAATTGAACTAAAAAATTTATTGGCATTCCACGTCCCAGGATACGCGTACAGTTTTACAGAAAAAAAAGCAGCCGGTGTGTTAACTGCCGTGCGGTTAGGGGACTACCGCACGACTGGTATCTACCCTCTTGTATTCCACGAATTGGACGCGCACTGAGCACTGGCAAGCTTCTGTTTCGTATAGTTACGCTGTTACACCGTGAATAATTCGAGCAGGTTAATTTTCCGCTATAGGTGACAAATTGCATATTGAGATCGATGTATTGGTGTTTTGTGGCGCAAGGGCCAAATCAGGCCAAAGAGCGCCATGTCAATTTATGCTGGGATGTAGATGAGCCATGATTTATGATGTGTGTGTGATGTCATGGCTGTAAAACGGCCTAAAAGAGATATATACAATCAACGCAGACATGATGAATGTAGTGCGGTGGGCTATGGGCTACAGTTGGTAGAGGTGAAAGATTAAAGTAGATTAAACGTATATCGCAATAGATTATAAGTTTCACTGGCATTTTGTAAACGCGGCACTAATGGCTCAACAAGACCCTTAACCAACAAGGGCGTGGAGACACGTGCCTCTTAAAACTGCCGCAGCAGCAGCCTCTCCTGAGAGGCTGCTCTACGGTACAAATGGAGCAATAACATGCAATGCTTGGCATTCTCTTAAAAAACTTAAAACAGGACCTGTGCTGAATAAAGGATCTGTGCCGAGGAATAAAGCTGGGTGTAGTGGTATCCTTTGTCTAAATGCCAGGGGAAAATGCTTTTTTCTTAGTACGTCAAGTTTGCGGCATTCCAGTAATGCGTGGAGGACCGTTAGTGTCTCACCACATTCACCACAGACGGGGGGATCATTTCCAAGGAGCAGGTAAGCGTGCGTACCATATGTATGGCCTATTCTTAGTCGGCAGAGAGTGACCTCAGTGCGTCGTACTTTACTACGAGGAGGCCATTTTCCTATCTGTGGTTTAATTAGGTGGAGCTTGTTAGAAGTCCTGGTATCCCATAATCGCTGCCAGTAGTCCCTCACCTTCCTACGCACGAATGGTTTAAGATCTAAGGCAGGAAGACCTATAGAGGGATTCACAGGTTTCGTTCCTATGGAAGTCGCCATGCTGTCAGCGAGTACATTGCCTTCAATGCCCCTGTGCCCGGGGACCCACCATATTATCACACGTTGTTCTGACAAATATGCTTTGCACAGGATTGAAAACAGTTCGACAAGAACTGGATTTTTATTTGTTTTTAGTGACTTCAGGGCTTTAACAACACTTAGCGAGTATGTATAGATAACCGCCTTTTGGAGTCTTGTACTATGGATGTATTTAACAGCAGAAAGGAGTGCGTAAGCCTCAGCTGTAAAAATACTCGTCTCTGGTTGCAGCCTCTCGCATTCAGAGAATGATGGACCCACAGCAGCGTAGGACACGCCTACCTTAGATTTTGATGCGTCCGTAAAAAATGCAGGACACGAGTATTTTGACTGTAACTTTAGGTAGTGCATTTGAATGTGTATTTCTGGAGCGTGCTTAGTTACCTCCACAAAAGATATGTCACACTCTAATACCTGCCACTGCCACGGTGGCGCCGACCTTGCAGGGCGCATTAACACATGCTCAAAAGGGACATCCATTTCATCACTTAGGTTCCTCACCCGCAGCGAGAAGGGACGTCTCGCTCAGGTCGGTTATTATACAATGTGGCTGTGGTCATATCATTTATAGTTGTGTAAGTGGGATGCCGTTGGTCCAAGTGTACATTAAGGAAATACGTAAAGCTTAAATATGACCTTTGCAGATGGAGCGACCATTCATTAGATTCCACATAAAGGCTCTCCACTGGACTTGTTCTGAATGCACCAGTAGCCAGCCGGATGCCCAGATGATGCACAGGATCTAGCATCGTCAATGCACTCGGGGCAGCAGAATGATAAATTACAGAACCATAGTCCAAGCGTGTGCGTATGAGGCTTTTGTAAAGTTTCATGAGACATTCTCTATCACTACCCCATGCTGTGTGTGAGAGAATTTTTAGTATGTTCATGGTTTTAAGACATTTATTTTTCAGGTTTTTAATGTGAGATACAAAGGTCAGTTTTGAGTCTAGCATCACACCTAAAAATTTATGTTCTGCGCTCAAAGGTATGCGGTGCCCTTGTAGATGTATATCGGGCTGAGGGGTTGGGCCTCTCTTTCTTGAAAAAAAGAACGCAGGAGCTTTTCTGGGGGTTTAATTTGAACCCATTCTCATTTGCCCAGGCTGACACTTTATTGAGGCCTAACTGTACCTGCCGCTCACATATTGCAAGATTACAGGACTTAAGCCCAATCTGAACATCATCTACGTAGACTGAATAAAACATGTTTCGCGGAATGAATGACCGCAGAGAGGTCATTTTTACTATGAAAAGGGTACAGCTTAGCACACCACCCTGCGGTACACCAGTCTCTTGGATAAATGGCCAGGACAGAGCATTTCCTACTCTGACGCGGAAGGTACGGTCACTTAGGTAACTTTCTATCACGTTTAGCATGTTACCTCGAATACCAATTTCGGAGAGGTCTTTCAAGATTCCGAATCGCCAGGTAGTGTCATACGCCTTCTCCATATCAAGGAACACGGAGAGGAAAAACTGTTTGTGGATAAAGGCATCCCGAATGTAGGCCTCAATACGCACGAGATGATCCGTTGTTGAACGACCTTCCCTAAAACCGCACTGATACATATCGAGCAGCATATTAGTTTCAAGAAAGTACAACAACCGGCGATTTATCATCTTTTCAAATAGCTTGCAAAGGCAACTTGTCAGAGCTATTGACCGATAGCTTGCTGCACAAGATGGATCTTTACCTTCTTTCAGGACGGGGATTACGATAGCCTCTTTACATGCTAAAGGAATATATCCTGCGGTCCAGATCTTGTTATAGATACTCAAGAGCACCATCTGCGCGTCGGGATGGAGATGTTGTATCATTACGTACATGACTCTGTCAGCTCCCGGCGAAGACTTGTGACAACTGTTCAAGGAAGCTCTAAACTCAGCCATGCCAAAGGGACGATTGTACGGTTCGTCTCTACTAGGCTTACGGTTCAGTGCTTTCTTTTCTGCTATTTCTTTGTGTTTACGGAAACTTGCTGAGTAGTTTGATGAGCTAGACACGCGCTCGAAAGGTTCACCGAGCGCATTTGCCTGGTCTTCAAGGCTGTTGCCTTCGGCGTCAACAAAGGGCAAAGCGCGGAACTGCTTATCTGATAATTTTCTCAGTCTATTCCACACTTTCACTTCTTGTGTGTATGAGTTTATACTCGAGATATATTTTACCCAGCTCTCTCTTTTAGCATTACGGCGAGTGCGCCTACCCTGGGATTTTACTTGTTTAAAGTTTTCAAGATTTTCCGCCGTTGGATGGTCACGGAGCAAGCTCCACGCCTTAGTTTGCTTTTTGCGCGCATTTCTGCACTCGTCATTCCACCATGGCACGCGCTTTTTTCTTGTGCCACCATTTGTAAGGGGAATACACTCTAATGCAGCATCAACTATAAAAGCGGTAAAATGAGCAATATCATTGTTTATGTTAGAATCATTAAAAGCATTTCTACGCAGGTGAGTTATACGAAAAAACTTTTCCCAATCTGCACATGCTACTTTCCATTGAGGGTTATGTGGTATGGAGTCTTGGTCCGTGGTTTTGAGGCAGATAGGGAAGTGATCGCTACCGTAGGGGTTCTGAATCACCTCCCAATCTAAGCAGGGTAAAAGAGTGGCTGAGCAGATCGCTAGATCTATAGAACAGTAGGTATTGTGTGTTGTGCTGTAGTATGACGGTTGTTTTTTATTTAGAAGGCATGTACCAGAGTTCAAGAGATACCGCTCTATCAGGCGGCCCCTCGCATCACACCGACAGTCTCCCAAGAGCCAGTTGTGTGCATTAAAATCGCCTGTCAACATAAACGGCTCCGGGAGCTGATTAATTAGGCCTTCAAAATCTGCCTTGTGTACCATTTGATCAGGAGGGATATATAGAGAGCAGATAGTTGTGATCCTATTAAGCAAGATGGCGCGAATGGCCACTGCCTCTAGAGAAGTTTGAAGTTGTAACTTCTGGCTTGCAACTGACTTTACTGCGATAATAGCTACCCCACCTGACGAGGCAAGGCTGTCAGTGCGGTCCTTACGAAAAATGATATGTTGATTTAAAAAGTTTGTGTTTTCAGGCTTGAGATGTGTCTCCTGTATACAGAGTACTTTAGGATTAAACTTGCTCATTAGTTCTCTAACATCATCTAGGTTGCGTAGAAGGCCTCTAGCATTCCACTGCAGTATCTGTGTAGCCATTATGAGCTAGAGGGGAAAGTACTCTGCATACTAGGATTTATCTTATGTAAGACTTTCTTTTGGAGGAGCGGTTATGCGTTGTTTGCTTGTTGCGGCACGCTCAAGGGAGCGGTGCCGCTCGTTCGACACCAAAGGCGTCGAGGTGACTGGTGTTGTATCCATCGCCTCCCTGGAGGCGCTGGATGAGCGCATTATGCGCGCAGACTGTTGTGGTTTAGGCCTCGACTCGCGAGAGGAGGCCGTTGAGGCCACCGAGCCGCTAGGCTGCTGGCCCTTTGTTGGTGGCAGAGCGGCAGCTGCTGCATCCACGTGGGGGGCTGCTTCGCCGCTGCAACCCTGCGTGAGGCCTGGGCGGGAGCCACTGTCCGTTGTGACACTGCCCCCTCGCGTGTCACATCGGCGTATGTAGTGTAGTGAACTATTGAAAACCGTTTCCGTGCTTCCTTGAACGATACATTTTCTTTGACTTTGAACGTTATTATATCCTTTTACTTTTTCTATGCAGGGCATGATCGAGAGTAAGAAGGGTGCTCACCATCGCAGTTCGCACAGTGAGGCGTGTTGTTGCAGTCGTCAGAGGAGTGATCGTGCTCAGCACACTTTGCACACGTTGGTCGTCCTCGGCAGCTCAGAGATCCGTGGCCATATCTCTGGCACCGGAAACACCGTCTCGGATTAGGTATGTATGCCCTGACACGGATTTTCATGTACCCTGTTTCAATGTGTTCTGGCAGCTTACTTGAGTCAAATGTGAGGATCAGGTGCTTGGTTGGTATTTCTCTGTCATCTCTACGTATCTTGATCCTTTTAACATCAAGCACATTTTGTTCTTTCCATCCGTCCAGTAGTTCGGCCTCACTTAGTGTAATTAAGTCATCATCTGTCACTACACCACGGACCGTATTCATTGATTTGTGTGCAGTCACAGTTATAGGAATGTCTCCGAATCTCTCAAGGCTGGGGAGTTTCTCATATTGGGCTTTGCAAGAATTCTCAAGAAGTAGATCTCCACTTGACATTTTAGTGATCTTATATCCTGGTCCTAGCCTTTGTTCAAGGTATTTAGCGACAAGAAAAGGTGAAACACCTCTCGCTGGCATGTCGGTTTGCTCACTGTGTATCACGTGATACCGAGGAAAGTTGTCTTTGTGGTTCGTCAGGAAACTTGCTGTCACTTCGGTGCGCCCTCTTTTGAGAGGGCGATCAGAAAGTGGGGGGAAATGAGTACCCATTAAATGCTTCATTATTCAGCAGCTATGGTAGCCACCCACCATCGAGCCCAACAAGGGGACGCTACAATGCTTGGTCAACACATGCAGACGCCAGCTATACATAGCTGCTATAACCCAATATAATATATCCAAGGCTGGATATAGTACACAAGGTTAACCCAGGCCGCCTACGAAAACTGGGAAGTAACTGAAGCGAATAGGAGACAGGACAGCAAGGAAAGAGGATAGGAAAGTGAAAGATGAGAGAAGGGGATAGGAAAAGGCGACCGCCGATTTCCCCTGGGTGGGTCAGCCCAGGGGTGCCGTCTACGTGAAGCCGGGGCCAAAGGGGTGTGTTGCCTCTGCCGGGGGGCCTCAAAGGTCCAAACACCCGGCGCCGACTCAACCCCCAGGATCCCCTTTTCCCCGGACACGGCAAAGCCACGCACGGCTAGGCGTGGGAGGGGTCGAAACCCCCCATTAGCTCGGGTCCGTGGTGTCGCTACACACCAAACACCTGCTCGCGCAGACGCCCCTGCGGGGAAATTGCACATTGAGATTTATCGTGCTAGTATAATGTCTGTTTCAAGTATTGTCCCGAATGAAGACGTGAGATTACACCCGGTGATCCGCTCTGGGCTTCAGTCACGTCACACTTAAAAAAAATTCTAAACATAAGCTGAGCAGTCAGAAAAACTGGCATGCTTGCAACTTACATGGCTATCTTTAATGAGTTATCTGATATATTGCATGAACAAAATGTTGTACGGGAGCACGTGAACTAGTTTTCACGGAGAATGGAACCTTCTTCGATTAGGAGAAAAGTGAGGAAGAAGAAGAAAAATTCAGAAAGGTCTACACGACCAAATTTAATTAAAAACTCGTTTACGTGCAGAGCTTTTTTTTTTCAGTCATGTCACTGATAATGGCAAAGAGCCAGATCACCCTTGAAATCACCCATCATAAACACAGCTTCTTAGACGTGTCATATAGGACATAACACAACATGAAGGACATCACAGGAAACAGCGCCCGAACAAAGATTTTTTTATGTCCTTGTTCTGTTTTACCGTGCACACAACGACCCGTCTGTTGAAAACATAGTAGTAGTAAGTCCTTAGGTTAAGAATAAATAAAACTGACCTGGTTACCTAAGGGCGAGTGTGAATATAGAAGCGCACACGCGAGCATGCGCAACATTACTAAGTGTGCTCTGGTGACGTTATATGTGTATTTCATTTTCTGTAATTCAACCCGCATTTGCATACTTCGTCTGTACCGTTGGGTGTTCTGTTTGTATGCGTGTCCTGACTGTATTCTGCTTTGTACTAAATGGCCTAAATCCGCTTCTTCCTTTCTTTCTTTCTTTCTTTCTTTCTTTCTTTCTTTCTTTCTTTCTTTCTTTCTTTCGTTGTGTGCGTGTGTGTGAAGTGGCATAAGTACACAACCATATGCCACTTTAGCTTTGATAGAATAAAATAGCCATTCTCTAAACTACATGCACTGTCTTTGTAAAGAATCTTGAAGCCTCTCATCAGAATCCTGTCAAGCATCGTTGCTTGAACCCATCTGAGATTGAGGCTGTCAATCACCCGCGTGTTCCACTAATTTTCTGGCCGCCGCCTGAGGAAGAGGCGCTCCGGCAGGGCTAGTCTCCCGGCCCCCGCCTCCCTTGACCCCAGCAAGGACAGGAATAACGTTTTCTCTCTCTCTCTCTCGTAGCACAAGTTGACCGCAATCCAATGCTTATAAGTAATGCCACATTGTAGTGACGCTGACACACGCTGTATATTGCTTCCTGCCCGTATTTATGCGTGTGTGTTAGTTTACTGGTGATGTTATATGTGCATTTACTTCCCTTTTTTGTGTGTGTGTGTCAATGCGTTTGTATATTTCGTCCTCACCGACAAAGTGTCTCTTGTTGACGTGTTCTGACTATTCTGCCATTCTAAATAACGTGGTTTCATTTTGTTTTCTTTGTTTGTGTGTGTGTTATAAGTACGTCATCTCTTTGTATGTTTCCTAGACATTTTAATTCGCACATTTCCTTTCCATTTTGAACATGTTGCAATAACATTGACGCTTGTCTCCTTGTTAAGTATTACTGTTCACGTTTGTTCCGGTTAATTTACTGGAGCGATATGTCGTTATCACCCAAAAGTAGGGTTTTTTCTTAGTAATCATATTAAAGGGCTGGTTGCCGTAGCGATCTTTGAGTAGATGTGCGCTTATATATATATATATATATATATATATATATATATATATATATATATATATATATATATATATATATATATATATATATATATATATATATATATTGTGGGAACCACGCCCACCGGCTATCGCGAGATAGCGCCACGTGCTGCGCAGAGGCGGTGCGCGTGGCCCAGCTGCGCGGCTTAAAAGGGGCAGCCTGCGCGCCGCCCAGGAGAGACGTGCCTGGGACGCCAGGAAGGACGGATGCTGCCACCCGCGCTTGCCGATTGCTGCTGCCGCCGATTATGGTCGTCGCCTCGTCGTCTCGTGTGCCTGGACCGACCCCGCCGTATGCAGCGTAGAGTTAAATAAATTGTTGTTTGTTACGAGTTGAAGCCTCCGTCTCCCTTGCTTTAACTACGGACGGGATGCAGCAAGCCCAGAACCCACAGTTGGCGCCCAACGTGGTCTTTGCTCCCGCCCGTAGGAATAGCACGGTGGACGTAGGTCCAGTCCCTCGTCTTGTTCCTTGAGTCTCTGGGTAGCGCACTCTCATGCGTGTGGTTTTGTGGCGCGGGTTTTTTTTTTTTTTTTTTCTCTTTATGGCGCAGGCCGACGGAAAGCACCTCCGGTCCGGGACGATCGTGCCTACCGGTGGCGAGCAGGATTCTTCGCACGAGCAGGCTGACCAGCTGCTGGCACAGCAGCTGAACACATTTCAGCGTGTCGCTGAGTTGTGCAACACGGTCATGGACCGCATGGGCACTCGGGCCGGCGAAGCACAGCTCCTACCTCCGGCCACGCTACCCACGTACACGGGTTACGACGAACCGAAATCTGTGGCGGACTTCCTAGAGGAAATAGACAGGTATGTCAGAGCGACCGGTGCCTCGGAAGCGCACGTGATGGCTCGAATCCGGCCGTTGGCTTTACGGGCTGCCGCAGGACGGTGGTGGAGGCTACAAACGCCTTTCACCACAAGGGCAGAATTTGAACAGCGCTTCCGAGAGGAATTTCTGCCCCCTGGGTACGAGCTGCGAGTCCAGCGTGAGCTCGAACTAAGAACCCAGCATCCGGACGAAAGTTTGCTCGAGTACGTCCGGACGATGCAGGAACTGCATCGCCGAGCAGCACCGACTGCCTCGGAAAGGGACCAAGTAGCTCGGGTCATTCGACAGAGTCATCCCAGATTCAGGCCATTTCTTTATGGGCGCACATTCGAAACCCTTGAGCACCTCGCACGGGAGGCCCGCGGTGTACAAGACGCCCTGTTAGCTGAGAGCACTTACGTGCCACCGCCAGCGCCGCAATCTGCTCTTGAGCCGTCACTAGCTTGGCGCGCCCCCGTAGCCAGTCCCTCATGCGACCTGACGAGCCCAGGCGCATTCACGGCTATCTCCTCCCGCGCCCTGGACCCCTTCGCACGTGAGCAAGGGCGGCGCGGGGCCCCTTTGCATACCGTATCAGGGGTAAGCTGTCCCTGGGAGCAAGTGTCCGCGGAGCAGCGTCATAGTCAAGAGCGCTCGCTCCTTACTCGAGCCATACAAGAGCATAATCGGTCGGACCCCCAGTCCCGATACGCCGGGTTCACAAGTCCTGCGCGAGCCGACTGCGACAGGCGCTCCTGTTATGGGTATTCCGGGAGCCACTCCGCCGAAAGGCGTGATTGCAGTGATAGGTTAACTGGCCAACGCAGACATACGCATGTCGTATGCTACCAGTGCGGTCAAACTGGTCATGTGAGGCGGCAATGCTTTGCGCGCCGTAGCGCGAATGCAGGTTCGGGAAACTGCTTCGCCCGGCGACACTAACCACTGGCGGTGTGTCGCAGCCCACGGCCGTAAATGCCAGGAGCGTGCAAAGCTGTCCGGAGCGTGTAATGGACGAACATCAAGCTGGTGAGTCAGTCATCGTTCCCTCTGTTTGCCGCGTAACGCAGGCGCAGTCTCCAGAACCAACGATGAAAGTTAAAGCGCTGGGCATTACCGTACCTGCTCTTCTTGATACCGGTTCAGGAATCTCGTTAATCGGTGACGTGTTGCTTGAGAATTGTAAAGCTAAAAAGATGAAGTTTCGTAACTCAAATGTTCAGTTGCGAATGGCATCAAGCCACGTATCAAACGCTGAAGGTTGTGTTCGTTTACGGATAAGCTTTAATGGAAAAACGAAGCGCCAGCGGTTTGTTTGTTTGCCTGGTCTATCAGTGTCAATGCCTCTCGGTCGAGATTTTCTTGCAGACGAGGGGCTCACACTCGACTTTCCTGCAAGAGGCTACCGCCTTCACGGACAGTCCGAGACAACACCCTTTGCGGAGAAGAAAGACTTCGTGCCTGTATCAAGACACGCGGAAGGCGTAGCAGCCACGCACACCACCCTGCCGTCAGCAGTCATGCAGTCCCTCAGCGACTTCCCGGGAACGAACCACCAACGGAAGCAGCTAGAGGCCGTGCTGACACCGTTCTCGGGAATGTTTACGGAACGTCCTGGGAAGACCGACGTCCTAGTGCATCGCATCAATACCAGCGACGCCCGACCATGGCGTTGCAACCCGAGACCGCTGAGCCAGCACAAGCGAGCCGTTCTCGATAATGCCCTGGACGAAATGATCGATACAGGAGCCGTACGACCCTCGGACAGTCCGTGGGCCTTCCCTGTGGTATTGGCCCCAAAGAAAGATGGTACGGCACGTCTTTGTGTGGACTACCGCAGGCTCAACGCAGTCACGGTTAGAGATTCTTACCCTTTGCCAGCAATATCCAGCATAACTTACGCGCTGGGAAACGCAAAGTTCTTCACCACTATCGACTGTTCTCGTGGGTATCTGCAAATCGAGGTTCACCCTGACGATATCCCGAAAACGGCATTCGCATGTCATAGAGGCTTGTTTGAGTTTGTGCGCATGCCCTTTGGTCTTTCCAATAGCCCGAGTTCCTATCAGCACATGATGGATATGGTCTTGGGTGATGCAAAGTTTAATTATGCACTTTGGTATCTTGATGATGTGACGGTGTTTTCGCGCACGTTTGAAGACCATCTTGAACACGTGCATACGGTGCTACAGCGCATGTCAGCAGCCGGTCTAACTGTTCATCCCGGAAAACTGCAGCTAGCTACTAACAAAATCAACCTTCTTGGGTTTGTTGTCGACAACGGCGTACTAAAACCGAACCCAGATAAACTAAAGGCAATTGCGGATTACCCCCCGCCCCAGAATACTAAGAGCTTGCAAAGGTTTCTCGGAACGATTGCTTTTTATCGTGACTTCATTTCGCAATGCGCAGACATCTCCCGACCAATAACTCAGTTTCTGACGAAAGGCGCGAAATGGCTCTGGAGCTGTGAGCAACAAGCAGCTTTCGACACGCTTCTGAAAGCAATCACCAGTAACGCCTCCCTTCAGCTGCCAGATCTTAACAAACCTTTTGTGTTACAGACAGACGCCAGCGATTACGGACTTGGCGCAGTACTTTTACAGGAATGCGCAGGTGATTTGAGGCCTGTTGCTTTTATTGCGATAGCAATTATATGGACACTCTCGGCTGGATTTTGCCGTCGCCGTCGCCGTCGCCGCAGTCATGCACCGTATATGTATAAGTATGTATATATATATAAAGGCCCCAAAGAAAAACAATTCAGAAAATGCTTCCGAAGCGCGGAATCGAACCAGGGACCTCTTGTTCCGCAGCGAGCGGCGCTATCCACTACGCCACGAAACGCAGATCCTCCACGTAGCTAACGGCGAGCGTTATATACACACCATTTAGCGCTGGACGGACTCAGAGACAGCGGGCGATAATAGGCGTTTCTTCATTACCAGCGAGGTGGCGCTAGGAGCCCGACGGGCGCATTTAAAAGTCGTCGGCGAGCTCGCTCGCTTCTTCTTATATTTGCGCGTGGGAGAAGCTTGCCCTTCCGCTGTCTGCTCGCGCGGTTTTCTCGTGGCGAGGAGTAGAGGAATGTTTCACGCTCTCACCTTGATGTCCGCGCTCATGTTACGGCGCGTACGAATGTCACTCGAGCTCAGGGATGCCGCTAAACGAACAAACAGAAGATGAGCGCGAACTATCAAGTGTCACAGCTCGGCACTTGAAGCACGCTAGTTTCCTTCGCTGATTCGGCCGCCTTTGCAACAGAAGCGCTGTTCAAACTGAGAGTATTCATTGGCGAGCCTCACTTCGTATAGCATTAGTTCCTTGCTATCGCATTCATTGCTTCGCCCTTGCGGCGAAACTGTGACTTTTTTTCGCAAGCCACACTCTAACCGGTGCGGAACGCAACTACTCGGTAACAGAAAAAGAGTGCCTGGCTAACATTTTCGCATTACAGAAGTTTGACATGTTTTTGGACGGGGCTCAGTTTGTCATTCAGACTGATCACCAAGCGCTCTCTTGGCTGAAACGATTGCCTAATCCCTCGGGACGATTGGCCCGATGGGCGCTTACCTTGCAGCGCTACGACTATGTCATCGAGTACAAGAAGGGTAGCACTAACACAGTTGCTGACGCACTTTCACGTGCACCTTTGTCTATTGAACCCCAGGTCGAGCCGGAAACAGTGTGCGCGGTTACGACACCAGCTGTGACAATGCAGTCACGTTGGGGTACTTTGGTGAGTAAACAGGAGCTCCTTGCAGCACAGCAGGGCGATGGCCTTTGTCGTAAGGTGTCGGAAGAGCTAGCGGCTCGTGATCCAACTGACACCGGAAGCGACGAGGAGACCGACTGCTACCTGCTCGGAGAAGGAGGCCTCTTGTTCCGGTACTTTCCTCAGGTTGACGATGGTAGTGTGGAGTCACCGTTTCGAGTTGTCATTCCTCGCAAACTTCGCAAATTGTTCATAAAGTACTACCATGACAGTGCTTTAGCTGGTCACTCTTCAGGGCAGAACACTTACGAGAAGCTGTGTCGTACGGTAACCTGGCCAGGGTTGAAACAGGATGTATTACGCTACGCGCGTTCCTGTTCAGTGTGTCAAAAGGCGAAACCACGTGGGGGTTTACCGTTAGGAACAATGCATTCAGTTGAGAGTACATCGCCATGGCAGATTGTTGCATGTGACGTAATGGGCCCGTTTCCCATGAGTCCGCGGCGAAACCAATATCTGCTTGTTGTGACTGACCATTTCACGAAATGGGTTGAATTGTTTCCTTTGCGCAAGCTCACTTCGCAGAAAGTATGGGACTGCCTTCTCGAAACCTTCACGAGGTTCGGATTCCCTGCGCAGCTGATCACGGACAACGCGACGTACTTCACCAGCAAGGTGTTCACGGATTCCTGTGACGCCTTGGGAATCCGTCACAAGCGCACGTCTGTGTATCACCCGCAAGCCAACATCACGGAACGGGTAAACCGAAATCTGAAATCTATGCTTGTCGCGCAAACTGAGCGTCATAATGACTGGGATCTGAAACTGGCAGAAATAGCGTTCGCAACTAGGACGACAGTTAATCGCTCAACAGGTTTCACTCCTGCTCAACTTAACCTGGGCAAAGAATTGAGCTTTCCGCAGGACAGTGCTTTGACATGTGCAACCGCTTCTTCAAGGCCTTATTCAAAGTTTGCAGGGGACCTGAGACAGCGGCTGACCGACGCGGTACAACAAGCCAGACAGCACCTCGATGTGTCCCGAATGGAAAAGGCAGGACAGTATGACAAGCGTCGACAAAACGTTAGCTTTGAGGTTGGGGACTTGGTGTTGAAGCGGACACACCCGCTCAGCGACGCCTCGAAAGGTTTTGCCGCTTCCTTAGCTAACAGGTGGGACGGACCGTATAGAATCACCCAGAAATCCAGGTTCTCGTACATGCTGAAAGATTGCTTAACTAATCAAGCGTGTGGCCCTATTCATGTCTCAGATCTGAAACCATTTGATGCACGGCAAGACTCAGCAGCTGATGATCCAGATATGCCTCACCAGGGCTTGGCCACCCAGTCACCCACACCACCAAGCAAGTGGTACAACCTGCGTCCCCGGTGACGGACAAAAGGGGTTTGCGAAAATGACTCATTCCCTTTACTTGTACTTTCTTCCAGTTCCGTTTTTCCACGAATTTTGGAGGGAGGAGGAAACATTCGTAGGCCTTCCCAAAGTACTTTAATGTCCCGTTCGCCTTGTTATGCGTTGAATGCACATAATTTTGTTGGTGGCGAGAAGGAAATGTTTACTGGTTTTCATTGTCCTCGCTATGCTTTAGGGTCCCTGCAGCCGGCCTTTCCGGACCATCCTCCGGTCCCCACCACGTCATTTTGAGGGGGGGGATGTGTGGGAACCACGCCCACCGGCTATCGCGAGATAGCGCCACGTGCTGCGCAGAGGCGGTGCGCGTGGCCCAGCTGCGCGGCTTAAAAGGGGCAGCCTGCGCGCCGCCCAGGAGAGACGTGCCTGGGACGCCAGGAAGGACGGATGCTGCCACCCGCGCTTGCCGATTGCTGCTGCCGCCGATCATGGTCGTCGCCTCGTCGTCTCGTGTGCCTGGACCGACCCCGCCGTATGCAGCGTAGAGTTAAATAAATTGTTGTCTGTTACGAGTTGAAGCCTCCGTCTCCCTTGCTTTAACTACGGACGGGACGCAGCAAGCCCAGAACCCACAATATATATATATATATTATATATATATATATAAATTTTCGATGGAGGCGAAAATGCCTGAGGCCCATGTACTTATATTACTTAGATTGAGGTGCACGTTGAAGAACCCTACCACTATCCCTCAAGAGGAAGGTATATAACAGCTGCATCTTACCGGTACTTACCTACGGAGCAGAAACCTGGAGACTTACAAAGAGGGTTCAACTTAAATTGAGGACGACGCAGCGAGCGATGGAAAGGAAAATGATAGGTGTAACCTTAAGGGACAGGAAGAGAGCAGAGTGGGTGAGGGAACAAACGGGGGTTAAGGACATCATAGTTGAAATCAAGAAGAAATGGATATGGGCCGGGCACGTAGCACGTCGGCAGGATAACCGGTGGTCATTAAGGGTAACTGACTGGATTCCAAGAGATGGCAAACGCGTGAGGGGGAGACAGAAAATTAGGTGGGTAGATGAGATTAAGAAGTTTGCAGGTATTACGTGGCAGCAGAAAGCACAGGACCGGGTTGATTGGCGGAACATGGGAGAGGCCTTTGCCCTGCAGTGGGCGTAGACATGCTGATGATGATGATGATGAAGAACCCCAGGTGGTCGAAATTTCCGGAGCCCTCCACTACGGCGTCTCTCATAGTCATATCGTGGTTTTGGGACGTTAAACTGCACATATATATATACAGTCGAACCCGTTTATAACGAACTCGAAAGTGTCGCGAAAAGTGGTCGTTATATCAGTTGTTCATTGTATAGGAATCGCCCTTAAAAACGTGCGCTTAGCGGCCAAGCCGTTTTTTTTTCTTTGTGCACTTTTATTAAAGTGCACAACCCCTTCGGTGACAAGCGACGCCCGCTGCGTGCTCACGAGTGAATTAACCGGCTTTGCAATGAGCTGACACCGTTTCACCGAAGCGCGGTACCGCGACGTGGAGCCGATCATCCCTGGCTACTAGTTGCGTGCAGCGCGTCGCCTACTCGGGTCGCGGAGTCACTGCCGGGCCGCTTGCTGTATGCCGTATGCGCGTTTGTACGTTCTTCGTGCTTGCTTCACTCCGAACCGTGCACGGAAGGGTGCGGCGACTAGCCTCTTCGCTCAACGCGGCAAAAACAAGCATTTTCCAAGCAACGCGCACTCTACGTCTCCGCGATGCTCTCGCGGCCCTGCACGACGACGCGCGGCGCACTTCTGTTGTCACCTAGTCAAACACGCAGTATACGCTCGCTGTCAGTGCATCGACGTTTCTCGGTGCCCGCGCCGCTTAACAAGAGCGAGGTACTTTCGTTTCTACAAAGCGACGCGCACTTTAAAGCGGTCTCGCACGACGCGGCGGCGGCGAACTTGCGAACGGCAGCATGGCTAAGCATGGCGCGCTCGTACCGCCGTCAATCCGCAGTGTACGGCGTACGCCACACGCGCAGCCGAGCAGATATCTACAGATGACTGTGATAAGGTTGTCGGCTATAAGGCATAATGGCACGTTCCTCGACGGCCGCCACCTCGCCTTCGCTCATTTCTGATGCTTATCCGCGAAGGCATCGCCGCAATCGCACGGGAGTCGTAATCACCGATCGACCGGTCTCTGCCGTTACCGAAAAGACGGACGACTATTTGCGGCACATTGTGGCGTCGACGAGTTTAGGGACGCAGTGAACTTTTTGCGGTGGAAAGTTATCGCGATTATCACTTCTTGCATTTATGCCTTCTTGCGTTCCAACGCATTGTTTGGTTCATCGCAAGCGGTCGTAGCTGCAGAGAACGGCGTCAGGAAAGGTTACCGTGCGAAAGCTGACCGCAAGGCTTCATGCTGCCTACTATTTTTTTTTCCCTCCCTGCCATTCTACCACTGAAGAAAAGGCTGGAAAGTGAGCGACCTCGCTCGCAGAAATCTGCGTGCGGTGCTCGCCGATCCGGGTATCTCAGTCGCGAGTAAACTGCAGCGGGGCACGCGCGAGCGCGCGCTCCTGTCACGCTTTAGAAGGCATGATTTAACTTTCTTTTTTCGCTTCGTATGCGCCGTACTTTTACCGCGACCGTGTCTGAAGTGTTCGTTGTAAAAGTAGGAGGCCTTGAAAAATGTTCGCTATATCTGGACGCAGCTTCAGTGGTTAGCATAGGAAAATCGTAAGTGCACACAAATATGGTCGTTATAACCGATAGATCGTTATCCCTTATGAAAATGGTGATGTCCTGGAAGTGTACTGTATGGTTCCCCGAGGCAGCATGAGGACACAACCTGTATGTCTCCCGGATGTCGCGATTTGGCCGCTTACTTTCTGTGTCCTCCAAGTGTCCGTCCTGTATGTGTCCCATTTGTGACCGTCCTGTATGTATCCCATATGTAACCGTCCTTTATGTCTCCCAGATGTCGCGATTTGGCCGCTGACTTTCTGTCTCCTCAGAGTGTCCATCCTGTATGTGTCCTATAAGTAGCCACCTTTTACGCAGACCAGAAATTAGGCCATTGCATTGCCTGTATGATGCAGCATATTACGGCTGGTATAATTTGGATGTACACGCATACAAAACTCTGCAATATTACTCATTTATTATCATTTACACTGTACAGTTTAGAGCACTTCATAGACAATATTCAAACTGGCAACGTACATATGTCGGCGGTTGAAGAAAAATAAGATTAACAGATCAGCCTTAACCCCATAACGCCTCAACACATCATTAACATTTTAAAAGGTTTAACTTGTTCTGCATCTTTTTTGGTAATGAAGAGTACATTCATTTCTGAAAAACGCAAAAACAAATGTTTTAAGAAACTCATCATGACAGCAATTTATGACCAAGAGGCACTTCCCAAGGCATTATAAACACTATGGGCTTCTTAGATAAGCTTTGCACACCTAAGTGTATCAGAGTGACTTGTTGGGCTTCATGGGTTAATTACAAATGTATGCAACCTTCTAGAGTGGAAGAAGTGGAACAATCATAACTTCACAACAAACTCAGAAAAAATACACAAATAAAAAATACTGCAATAAATGAGGAATGTGACAAACGTCAGTGCGCTACCCAGAGCTGCTCACAATAAATGCATGCTAAAATTAAATACTGCAATAAATTAGGAATGTGGCAAACACAACATCAGTGCACTACCAGAGATGCGTGGTTGGCACCAAAATGCCATACTTAGCATGCATAATTTAAAGCAAACTATAGCCCACACAAAAGTAGTACACTGTAAGTCGCCCTTGACTGCTGAACCGAAGGTCACGCGATCAAATCCCGGCCGTGGTGGCCACATTTTCGACCGAGGAAGAAATGCTTGAGGCCCATCTACTTAGATTTAGGTGCACCTTATAGAACCCAGGTGGTCGAAATTTCAGGAGCCCTCCACTGCGACGTCCCTCATAATCATATTGTGGTTAAATCCAAGCACTTATTATTACTATACTTCACACAACTAAAACAAGCAGACAAAACAGTGTAGTTTAAAAAATGTCGCCACCATTCATCTCCCAATGCCGAGACTTACATTTCAATATTTCAGAATGCCTTCTGTAAGTTATCATTAACAAAGTTAAATATGATTAGGCATCACAGCAGGACATCACATGATTGCACTTAGGAAATGAATTTCCGGAAGACAATGGAATATGTATGATTAGAAAAGCATTATTGCAGTTCCGCTTGCAATAATGCCCTCATGGCGCTGCAGGTACTTGTATAAATAAAATAAAAAAATTGACTGATGAAAAAAAATATTATAAAATGTACGGTGAATATTAAGGTGAAAATAAAATAGTGAATTGATGCACTACTGCCTTATCACAAAATTGAAAGTTCAATTTTAAAAACGATAACTGCATATAAGATATGAATTAAAACATGACACACGAGTCGAGAGAGCCGCTCACTCAATAGATTTTGAAAAGACAAAATACAAAGCTAAGGAAGCAGCATTGACACATTCAGGATTGTGCTTTATGGTTGCATTAAAATTCAGCCCTAGGAAAAACATGAAAACCAACTTTGCAGGTAAGTTATGTGTCCATGGGGACACAAAGTAAGACATTACTGCTGTCGGCCGCCCAATTAACTAAGATTATATAATGAAATTTTTAGTGACTACAGCAAGCGGGCATCTTTGTATTGAAAAGTTGGAGGCAGTTTCTACGCAGTTCCACTTGGAAGAATTCTTCTAGCATGTCTGTGCTGCGAGATATCCCGCTGCAAAGTTTAATTGTGGTTTGCATGATGCAAGGCGGTGAGGATCAGCAAAATATTACTCCCTGGTGTGACGAGCAGTCACTGCTTGCTATCACCAGCCCGCAGGAAAAGGGTAACCGTTATTATGTTTGCCTATGCCTTCGACCCGCTGTAACATTAAACCTGTCACATCAGGGAGGAGCTTTGTGCCAGTGCTCAAGGTCCTGCATGTGCAATGATGCAAGCCGGAATTAAACTTTGCAGCAGGATATCTGAGCCCAGACATGCTAGAAGAATTCTTTGAAGTGGAATCGTGTAGAAATGCAGCTGGCTCAAACTTCTTAATACATACATGCCCGCTTGCTGCAGTCACTAAAAAAGTTCATTATTAAATCTCAGTTAATTGCACGGCTGACAGCGATAATTATTGTCCCACTTTGTGTCCCCCTGGATAATAACTTATCTGCAAAGGTGGCTTTGACGTGACTTACAGTGCGGACTTTTTTATATAAGAAAAACAAAAAGCTTAATTTTGAACACCCTCTACATGTGAGCTACTTGAATACAGCAAACAGGTGGTTGAAGTGCCCACTCCGCTGTTCTCAGTGCAGTTCCCCTTGTACAGGAAACAGAAGCCATGCGCAGCTGCTGTACATCAGCAATGAACTTGTCCATGAGCCACCATTGATGACAGGCTTGTCCGGATTTCTTTCACACTCACTTTGTACAAGGAGCACGTATAGGCTGCAATGGAAACAACAAAATAACAATTTAGTGACACTAGTGTCTCTTAGCAAAGCTGAATTCCTCACACGTTCTTTTTTAATTGATCTGGAACATTGTTTTAGATAAGTTTAAAACAAGCAGGACGTACAGAAACTAGAGAAGTTACAAGAAAAACTTGTTTGATGCATTCTTGGTGAACACAGTCGCAACCTCATGAAAGTATATGGAATTTCCACATAGCAGATGTGTAAAAAATATGCTTGAATATTGCTCCTGCATAATGCAGGGTGCGCTAGGGTGTGCTTTCTCTACAGTACATTCGTACCCTGAAGCCTAAAATACAGAAGGAGTAGTCACGAAATGTTTCACAAGAGCTTAACGTACAGTATGTTCCCATCATGCTGGAATTGTGTTCTTAGTTCTGTGTAGGTATAGATGCAGTGCACGGCCACCATATTCAGTGGCACCTGACTCCACTCAGTGAGATATACATAAAAGGAATGCTCCGAAATAAATGCAATAAAATGCGTGTTGTGGAAGAACTTTTTATGCTTTTGATGTCGAGGATCTAACCTTACCATTTTAGCTTGCTCACGTACTAACGCAACGTTACAGCTCTTAGGAAAAGATGCCCCCTGTTTGCTGTATGTGTCAACCACGTGTAATTGAAAGTTCTGTGCGTGAGTAATATCACTGGCTGCTATCGGTAAATTCTGTTCTTGCAGCTAGCCAAACCAATGTGTGAGTATGCATTCACACAGGCACATTTGTATTCCTGTAGCTATATTATGATACTTATACGATGTGTTCCTTAAAGGGAATGCAATGCAATATGCACCATATGAATATTTTATTTATTGCACAAAAGCACAATAGCACTGCACATACATGACATTATGCACATTCATCATGTATCAATTGCAGGTAACATGTAAAATTAAATTATGTCTGCTTGCAAACACAGCTAACGTAGCTTTCTTCAGGCTGCTCAGATTGGGATGATTATATAATGTCAGAAATTGGTTTCACTCTACTATTGTGTGCTGCTAAATTGCAGTCATTAGTTTCAATGATTCTGGTTGGCTAAAAAAGCAATACTCCTCACTAATGCATCACAGGCTGTCTAATGGCCATGTGGAGAAAAAGGTGGAAATGCTAAGACTTACAAGGCACCAATCTTGAACCACATGCCATCCCAATAAAGCATGCAGGTTTCTGCAACAATCTCTGGCAACCAGAATCCTGGAAGCTATTGACCACAATTTAGCAAATACACAATAAACATTCGATGAACCTTATTTCTGAAGTTGTATAATTGTTTTAATGCCAACAGCGTGAAAAAACACAGTCTAGATTTGTTGTGTTCTCAGATACAATACATTGTCTAATTTTACATTTGAACAGCAACACATGCATGACTTATGCATGCATACCGTGAAGTATGTATAACATTATTGCGAGTTATGAGCAATAAATAAGATGTTCATATGTTGCACATACCACGGATCCTTTTTAACATCTGTAGCGCATGCCTAGAGAATTTACTTTATCCGATAGACCGTTAAGCTTTTCATCTACCAGAAAATGTCACTGGAGGTGGTGGTACAAGCTGTTTATAATGTTCATACCCGTACAAGTAAGTGTTTAGCGAAGTTTTAACGCCAAGGTGGGGCGAGGCGCATACAAGTCTTAATAACCAGAACAAAATAACAAAAGCCAAACACGACAGAAACAAGCAGAATAAAAAAGTTGTGCTCGAACGCGTGGACTGATGCTCGAATTAGCGCTTGCACTGTTTAGGTGCGACAATTCTGCCCCAAATAAACATGAAGGATTCGCTGGAGTACAGTTCAAGTTTAACGTACGGCTTAACACGCACGGGTGCCGGCCGCATCAGGCAACCTATGTTGCGGGTGAAAACATCGGCCGAATTTGACGAAACAGGCTGTATGAACACCTAAGCGTAAGTTCAAGCTTCGCGAGCCATAGCTAAGACGAAGCAACATGCTATTTCAAGATCACGGACACGCATCAACCCGAGTATCACGGCAGTTTAAAAGATACGTGCCAGCGCGGATGCATACACATGCACACGTTTGACCACCCGCAAGGATGAAAACACATCTCTCTGATAGTAGTCAAAACATTGCTATTAGAACGATCCTGTAGCTATTGAAAAGAGTACGCGCAGCATATGGAACTGCCGTAGAAGAGTTCAGTGCGCTAAAAAAGTGAGCATGAATTACTAACAGGTCCAAGCATACGCGCCTTAGGCACGATCGACGCTTACAGCTAACAAACGCCGTCTTCGCCCATCTATTAAGCCAAAATAGTAGTTTACCGCGAGCGGGGCCACCCTCCAACACCACTGCCGTCAGAGGAGGGCACCGCCACAACTCTGTTCAAATCCCCCGCCGAATCACAGCCGCGCATGCGCACTCTCCTTTACGCGTCAAACAAAAGAAAAAGCTCGCCCGCGCTTAAAATCACACAAACGTGCCTTGATCCTGGTGAAATGATAGACACAAACAAGCTCGCTACGTTAATAAAAGCTCATTTATCGTCTACTGGTTAAGAAAACGCCAGGCCTGCGCGGAAAGCGCAGCACAGTCACAGCGAAAGCTGGAAGAGCGGCATTTCTAGAGCCTGTTATAAACTCTCCTGTGGCTACTAATACAGGTACATTAGCAACGTACCCACTACGCAACAAAGCGCAATTTTTGAGAAGTTGGGAAGCACCCAGCACGACATTATTCGTTGTTCTGCGGAGAAGCGAGGTACCATATGTAAGCGATTATGTGCAGTTTGTTGATGCGGCGGTTGATGACGATGAATAATTATGGTTGCGCCCTTTGTAATGGGTTGGAAGCTTTAAACGACCCACTAGTTACGTAATGCATATTGTGTGACGCCCGGTCGTTATTTAACTGTCCCACCACGCTTTATAACACACTTTAACCAGAGAAACGTAGAACGAGAGAGAGAGAGAGAGAGAGAATTGACTTTATTGAGACCCTGAGGAAATGGATCATGGGAGCCTTATGGGCTTCCTTGGCAACCAACAGAAGTGCACTTGCGAGGAACCCACTACGCTATAAATCATTGTAATTTTTGAGAAGTAGGGCAGTAGGCACTGTGCCATTTTTCGTCATTCTACAGACAGCCGTGGTACCTGCTAAACGCATGTAAGGCATTATGCGCACTTTGTTGATGCTGTGCGTGATGACGATGAAGAATTATGGAAGAGCTCTTTGTAATGGGTTGGAAGCATTCAACAACTTACTCGTTGCGCAATTCGCATTGTGTGACGCCTGGTTACAGAATTCGCGTTGTGCGACGCTTGGTGCTTATTCTACTCTTTTACCACGCTATATTGCATATGCTAATGTGGTTCCTTCCCGACAGGAAGCCTGTATAGGACCTTTTTAGAAAGCAGTTTCAAGCACCGGCATGGCTCAGAGGTTGAATACTGGGCTCCCACGCAGAGGGCCCAGGTTCGAACCTCGTTCCATCCTGGAATTTTTTTCTTATTTAGTTTTTTTTTCTTATTTCGAGCGATACTGGTTACGGACACCGGCGGCGGCGGCGGCGGCGGCGGCGGCAGCGGCGGCGGCGGCGGACAACTACGGCACCAAAAACGGCCGGTGAAATGATCTCATAACAGCTTTCGCTGTAAAAAACTTGGTTAACGGCGTTATTATCGCGCTCTCGGTGTTAACCAAGCGCTGACAGCAGCAACGTGGTACATACCTGGTGAGTGCTCCACGATACGAAGCAGCCGGTCTTCGCTTGAGTATAGCGCATCCTCGTAATAAGCAGCACCGGCAGAACACACAGGACGAGCACAAGGCGCAAGCACACTTCAAACAAGGGAAAAATTCACTCAAACTCGGCCTGCTCGGCCCTTCGCGACGCGGCGAGGCGACGTGCAGCAACCGCAAAACAAGAAAAAGTGATACCACGTGGTATCAGCCACGCAGACGTATACCGCATTTGCGCATCGCGCTTTCTAACTAAAAACCTGAATTTACGCTTTCAAATATTAAAAAAAATATTAGGTAAATATATTGTACATAAATAGTTGAGGCGTACAATGTCTTGACCTCGGAAAAAAAAAAAGTCGAAATCTAAGCGCGCGAAATTTGAATAAATTTTGAACACATGAACAACGATGCTATTAATCGCCACAAAACGTTCGTGTGTCGTGAATTAATGTTATACAATTAGTGCAGATGCCTACACGCGAGATTGTTATGCAGTGATTGCGCTTATGTCAAACTAAAAAAGTATCAAATACAAGTTTTATCCAGTGCGACGACAAATATATATATATATAATCCGGTCCATAGCCAGGGGGGTGGGGCCCGTGGGGCCCAGGCCCCCGCCTGCCCGAAATTTTGGTGAAGTAGGTGTTTTTCTGAAAACGTCAAGGTTTTCATCAAGTGCCCCCCCCCCCCCCCCGCGAAAAAAATTCCTGGCTACGGGCCTGATATATGTGTATATATATTAGTTTTTTCCACAGCCAGGACTTTTTTCGGGGGGGGGGGCCTAGGCCGCCCCCCCCCGAAATTTTGATGGAGGGGGTGTTTATTATATATACCCCCGAAATCATCAAAACCATCAAAATTTCGAGGGGGGGGGGGCTAGCCCCCTCCAAAAATATATATATATATATATTTATGTGTGTGTGTGTGTGTGTTACAATGCAAAAATTTTGGGGGTGGGCTTCGGCACCCCGAAACCCCCCTCTGGCTACGGCACTGACAAAAAATGTTTTTGTACTACCACATGTTACCCACTTATGAGCTCGGGTGCTCCTGCAGGTAACATATAGTTCGCTGCCAGGTAACATCCTGCCGTAAACATAAAGGACACATCCTACAGGAGACAAGAAGGAATCCTTCGATAGGACGAGGAAGGGTTTCGTAAACATAAAGTAGCGTCCTGCAGGTCGCAAAAAGGAAGAGGAACCATAAAGGTGATGTAGGACGTCAATGGGAAACAGAAAGGATATTTCCCGGACATCACCATTTTCATACGGGATATGTGGGATCGTTATAAGTGGGTTCGACTTACATATATATATATATATATATATATATATATATATATATATATACATTTGTAACCGTGCGTGCAACGGTTACAAATGAAAGCACGCAAAATTTCCACAACGCCGCACTTTCACACGAAGTTTAGATAGCTATACACTATATGGATGGCATTCGCAAGAAGACATTTTATATTCTGCCGGCATTCGGGTGACCACCATTCCTGCAGCGACCGGCTTAATATAACGGGACAATTGTTACGATCATGGTCGGTTGCGGACGGCGCTTACGCCAGAAAAGCAATTGTGAATACATACCCAGGTGTTTAGATTGTCAAATGTTTTCCATTTTAAATACGGAACAAGAAAAATTAGGAGGAAAAGATATTATTCTGTGACCATGTATATGTGGCATATACATGGTATATATATATATATATATATATATATATATATATATATATATATATATATTAGCGCAAAAATTATTTTAAAAAGAAATTCTGACGGAACTCCTCACTCTGCATATGAGATGTTGGTGCGAGCATGCGACAATCATGGTCCGGTATTTGCAGTCCCACCTAGACCTGTGCGCCGGTCCCAAAATCGCCACGCCCTGGCGTGGAAAGGGGGGGGGTGTAGATCCAACGGATTGGTGGGGAGAGAAATTTGACCCTCGAATTTAGAAAAAAAAACTGTGTCACCGAAAGGGCGAAGCTGTGAATGCGATAGCAACATGTTATAATGTTATACGAACTAAGGCTATAGCAGCTCACTCTTTTTTATTTGATCTCGCGTAACTACACAAAACGCTGGTGTATTGGAATATGGACGCTTCCGGGGGAGCAGCGATTTTCGTGAAGGTTGTCGCATCAGTGGTCACGCATGCTGGCGCATGACAGCACGAAGCGGCGAGATCACACCGCGTAGAAGGGTATATATCTGCCGAGATAGCGGGCGCACCAGCGCTCGCGACCGCGCCCTTATATCAAAGTTCACGGCTGCTGCTCAAGCCACGCAAACCCCCTCCCACGGTGTTCCTTCATGCTCCTTCAACCAGCGAAAGACGGGCGGGGCGTTTCCTTTCTGGTTGAGGAACAATCGACGGCAGCCCTCGCACGTGGGCTGATGCATGCGTCCTCCGTGCGACGGAGTGGCCAGCCTGTTTCATCTCTAATTAAGCCGCGTTTAGGCGTCGCCAGCGCTCACCAGCATTTATTCGCGGGTACAACATACGACGCGCGGAGCGGTGTTATCGATTTGGACTTGATACGGAACATCACGGCGACAGTGAAAACCTGTCGAGAGTGTCCATATAATTGCTATCGCAGTCAAAATTTAAATATACAAAAACCATGGATGCGAGTTCGCCTTTTTCCTGGAGAGCTGCATTGTCTCCGCTGTAAAGAGTTTGTCCGTTGGAAGAAGCAAATAATCTGGCGTGTTTTAGGGGCGAGGCACCTTATAGGTCTAGACTTGTCCGGTGTGTGGTGTTTTCCGTGTTCACGGCACAGCACCGTGTAAAATCCCGTAAAAAGGTTTAACAATCAACTAATATCAATCATAATGGTGAAAAAAAATTATAAGACACCTAGAAGCACATACCCTTTATACTAGTCCGCGATTTCAACGTAGACATTATGGACCTTAGGACCGACCTTTGTCATCGACACTTTATGTCACTCAATTTACATTATATGGGGCAACGCTCGGGTAACATATGTGAGACACAACAAACAAAGGTTGAATAATACACTAATATCAATCATAATTGTACAGAACAATATAACACTCCTACAAGCAGAAACCCTTTATACTGGTGGGCGACTACAACGTATACTATAGACATTATGGACCCTAGGATCTAGCTTCGCCCACTCGTCATCATTCACTGAATTTGGGGAGATGCGTTCCATACCACACGTTCTCTTTCTGCCAGAAAATAAAAAGGTCAAAACACCACAAGAACACCGACATTAAGCGCCCATCAATCAAGCATATGACAGCACAATGCACGCTGGAGTGAAAATACACGAGAGGACGCTGCGGTGCAAATGCGTATGTAAACGCATCCCAGACCACACGTTCTCTTTCTGCCATGGATGAAAACGAACCTAAGGCGCGGCATGCGGCGGCTCCACGGGAACGCCGGCGACAAGGTATACTACTTCGGAGGCGAGGGCGCGGGAAGCGGCGGCAAAACGGCAAATAAACGGGAGATTCACGGTTACCGAACGATCCTCAGTGCTTCGCCCACTCATCATCATTCACTTCATCGATATGAGTGGATTTTAGAATAAGAGAGAGCTGAGCTAGTTGGTAAGTATTCATTCTAAAAAGACAGGGCGTGCAAACACGGACACAAGAAAGAAGTTCTTTCTTGTGTCCGTGTTTGCACGCCCTGTCTTTTACAGCGAAAGCTGTTATGAGATCATTTCACCGGCCGTTTTTGGCGCCGTAGTTGTCTGCCGCCGCCGCCGGTGTCCGTAACCAGTATCGCTCGAAATAAGAAAAAAAACGAAATAAGAAAAAAATTCCAGGATGGAACGAGGTTCGAACCTGGGCCCTCTGGCTGGGAGCCCAGTATTCAACCTCTGAGCCATGCCGGTGCTTGAAACTGCTTTGCAAAAAGGTCCTATACAGGCTTCATGTCGGGAAGGAACCACATTAGCATATGCAATATAGCGTGGTAGAAGAGTAACATAAGCACCAAGCGTCGCACAACGCGAATCCTGTAACCAGGCGTCACACAATGCGAATTGCGCAACGAGTAGGTTGTTGAATGCTTCCAACCCATTACAAAGGACGCTGCCATAATTCTTCATCGTCATCAGGCACAGCATCAACAAAGTGCGCATAATGCCTTACATGGGTTTAGCAGGTACCAACGCTCTCCGTAGAATGACGAAAAATGGCACAGTGCCTGCTGCCCTACTCAAAAATTACAATGATTTATAGCGTAGTGGGTTCCTCGCAAAAGCACTTGTATGGTTGCCAAGGAAGCCGATAAGCGCATGATCCACTTCCTCGGGGTCTCAGTAAAATTACAATGATTTATAGCGTAGTGGGTTCCTCGCAAGTGCACTTGTATTGATTGCCAAGGAAGCCCATAAGCGCATGATCCATTTCCTCGGGGTCTCAGTAAAGATCTTCGCCACTCCACCAGTCTCTCTCCCATGTCAACGTATGTTATACAGCATGACTGGAGAGGGGAATAGCGACCGGGCGTCACCCAATGCAAGTTACATAACTGGTGGGCCGTTTAAAGATTCCAACCCATTACAAAGGGCTGAGCCATAATTCTTCATCGTCATCGGTCGTCGCGTCAACAAAGTGCACATAATGCCTTACAGACGTGTAGCTGGGGCCTCGCTTCTCCGCAGAATGACGAATAATGGCTTTGTAGGTGCTTCCCAACTTCACAAAAATTGTGATTTATGGCGTAGTGGGTACCTTTCTAGTGTACAGTGGTGAGCACTCTTAGGGTGAACACGCGAGCGCGTGGCCGACGGCTCTGTCTGCGCCGCGTAACGGTCATCGGTGGAAAAATTGCGTATGCGCATCATGCGTTCTACGAAATACTCTTTCCACCGCGCGCACGCAAGCGTATCCCCGACAAGCATATCTATGACGCAGGGCGCGTGGTGGAAAGAGTGTATCGCAAAGCTCATGCTGCGCATGTGCAATGTTTCCAACGATGGCTGTTACGCGGTGCTGATAGTGCCGTCGGCCACGCGCTCGCGTGTTCACCCTAACAGTGCTCACCGCTGTACTTGTATTGTAGCCCCAAGAGAGCTTAACGGGCTCTAGAAACGCCGCTCTTCCAGCTTTCGCTGTGACTGTGCTGCGGTATCAGCGCAGGCCTGGCGTTTTAGGGGCGAAGCTCCTTAAGGCGGCACCCGTTCGTCCCTCGTCGTGGTCGTAGTAGTGAGTAACAAGTCTTACGCTTTGACCTCCAAGGTGGTGCCGGTGGGAGATTTCTCCTGTGCGTTGTTGAACAATAAAAAGTTCGCAGCGTGCGCGTTAACTAAAAGCCGAATTCTTCTGTCTCTCATTCCCCATTAGCAGCCATTGGCATGTTCCAGTAGGAAACGTTAGTAGAAGTAGAAGTGTAAGTGTTAGCTAAAAGCCGACTTCTTCTGTCTCTCATTGCCATTAGCAGCCATTGTTTACCTCCAAGGTAGTGCCTGGTGAGATTTCTCCTGTGCGTGATTAAACAATAAAAATTTTGTTCAAAACGCCGTTGATTGATGAAATAAACCAACGAAAGACGCCAGATGTTTTGTAAAAGCAGAACGAAAGAACGCCAGATGTTTTTCTTAAAGTGTAGTAGTTGTATTTAGCCACCTCGCCCGATCGTCAACGGGCGAGGTGGACCGGCAACGGCGCGAGGACCCTGCCGTACGAGAGTTAAATCACACTAAAAGACATACTTTGCGGGCGATACACTCTAGTGAGCTTTCAACTTTTCGTCTTAATGTACATGATAAAGAAATTATTTCTACGAAAAACGCAAGGCACACCTTGAGCAATATGTTTGGTTTTGGGACGCTAAATGGAACCATGAGGCGATGCGAAGCCGGAGCACTTGCACGATCGCGTTCCGTTGGCTTTCGTTGGGCATGCTACCGACCTCGCGTCGTGGAACGCGCGTCCTGTCTTCCCTCTAGCCTTGCCTTTAATTCGCACAGGGCGAGCGGGGAATGCGGTCGCTCTTGGCGCTCTTTCGCTCGGGAGCGGACTTCTTCCTTGCATTTCACCGATCACAAGTGATAATGAAGGGACCACGTAAACCAACAGTACAATAAAAGTTTGATGTTTAATATATACACGATGTTTCACACTCTTTATATTATGTACTGGGCGCATTTCACGGAAGAGTTTCACGGTTTACAGATGATTCCCTCCGTAGCTTCGCCCCACTCATCATCATTCACCCCGTGGATATGCTGTGATTTTTTTTTAGAATGAGTGGATTTTTTTTTTTCATTGGCTTCGTTCTCGCCTTCGCTACCCTTTTTACTGGCGATATCTCCTCGCCACTTGTTTCTTCATAATGCACGCGCACAATGTCAGCCCTAAGCGTTTAGCCTATCAGGATTTCGCGCTTGTCGACTACCCCCTGTTATCTACGCTTGCGCAGTCGAAAACGCACAAAATGTTGCGAAATCAGTCGATCGCGCACGATGGTCAGGCGAGACAAGAAAAAGCAGGGTGGGAGACAATTCCAAACAGATATTGCTCGTATATGGACCACTCGAGAGTACGTAATCATAGTAATGTCACGTGAATCACCGTTCTGGCGTCACGAAGCGCGCCAAAAAGACGAGAAACGCCAAGAGAGAATAACGCGATCGTTTTTTAGGGGCGAAGCTCTTTATGCCGTGGGTCTGTCCATCCTCCGTTTGTAGCGTTGTAGTAGCCACCTCTAGCTCGTGAGAAGCGCGCGTTCTGGTATGCAGTAGAAGAAGAAGACGACGTTGACGAGTGAGACTCTCGTGCGTGTTCGCCTGTGTGGCATTCTTTCTTCTTTACTGCGCGCGTTCTGGTATGCAGTAGAAGAAGAAGACCCCGCCGTTCGAGCCCGCGAGGCCGAAGCTGCTCGACAAGCTGCAGGGCTGCGGCGAGAAGACCCCGCCGTTCGAGCGCGCGAGGCCGAAGCTGCTCGACAAGCTGCACGGCTGCGGCGCGAAGACCTCGCCGTTCGAGCCCGCGAGGCCGAAGCTGCTCGACAAGCTGCACGGCTGCGGCGCGAAGACCCCACCGTTCGAGCCCGCGAGGCCGAAGCTGCACGGCTGCGGCGCGAATTGGATCTTCAAAATGTGAAGGACCGTGAAGCGGCGAGAAAGCGCGCGTACCAGCAGGCAGAGCCCGAGGCTGTGCGAGCACGTGAAGTGGCTGCAAAACGCATCAGGCGGGCTCTGCCCGAAGGCGCCGACGCGAGCTTCCAGCGGGGCTTCCTTGATAACAGTTTCGGCCATAGTTGCGGTGTGTGCAACAGATTGTGGTTCTCAAACAATCTAGTCACAATATCTTCCACAAGAAGCTTGACCACGCTCGCGCCAATGCCATCGCCGTGCTGCAGCGCGAGTTCGCTTCGCCCCACTCATCATCATTCACCACGTGGATATGCTGTGATTTTTGTATTTGCAGAGGCTGTTTTGGGGCCCTTTAAAAAGGCAGGGCGTGCAAACATGGACCCAAGAAGAGTAGTCAAAACACCACAAACGCCGCTAACAACTGCAAAACCATACAGCTGCGGAAAAGATGGTCGACACAAATACTTACCTGCGCATTCCCAGGCAAGAGGCGATACCTATCAATCAGGTGCACGTGGTGGTCTACGTGAGAAATAACTGTTCACTCTCTTGACTTCTCTCTTGTGTCCGTGTTTGGACATCCTGTCATTTTAACATGAATACCTACCAACTAGCTCAGCTATCTGTTATTCTAAGTTTATCATTGCCATTACTTCTATATATATTTCTTTATCGATTTACTCGAGTATAAATGAAAGGAAAAAAGTGTACTAACGCATCAATATATATATATTACTTATCTATTTTATTTATCTATGCACAGTGTAGTAGGTCACTGCACGAATATGTTATCCACCGAGTTGGGTCGTCGACCTCTAAGGCTGGAGGAAGCCGCAGCGTTGAGGTCAGACAATACTCGTGGCACTTCTGGAGGGAAGATACGGCAATTAACTTCCGGGAAGCTATTCTCGATATGTTCATCTAAAGGGGATGTCGAAAATCCTTTCGGCAGAGAGCATACAGTTACTCGAAAAACGACGAGCCGTGACGTCATCGCGCTCTTAACCACGTCGACGCACCAAACCCACCACCACATTCCCAGGTAAGAAAAAGTGGACGACATGTACAGCAACACGAACTTGTCAAGTCTGAACTTGCATATGAATGTGTCCCAGATGTTTCAGAACGATGCAGGGAGTGCGTACCGACCTTCAGAGGTGCGTTAGACGGGCCGCCGCAATGAACCTAATTTGGTGCCGAACGCGATCAGAGTTCGGTCACGACCGCAGAGATGTGCGCCCAAAAGCGGATCTCTGGTGCCTGCATTCGTTACGTTGAAGCGCATTCCGTCTCTCTCATTTGTGTCGAGAGCTGGGAAGGCTAGCTTTTGACGTAAAATGACGTTGCGGAAGAAGGACCGGAAACAAAGGTGCACTGCTCTCTGAACTCCAGCCAATATGCGGCGGTCGAAATGAACAGTCCATGGAGGGACATGAACGCATCGAGAAGAGCTTCCTCGGTGAAGTGATGTATTTTATGTCCCGATTCCCCGTTCGGGTTAAATGAAAAGACTAACGGCGGCGCGCCGCAATTATTGCGCAGCGGCGGCGTGATCACTCTTGGAACTTCGGCGGCGGTGCGTGCGGCGTGAGCAAAAACAGGCGGCGGCGCGGCGTGGCGGCGCACAGGTCTAGTCCCACCTATTTAGTCCCACCAGAAGATTCCAACTGAGCGCTCGCCGCCTAGCGGGCGCGCCTCGAAACAACAGATTCGGGGTTTTAAGTATGAACCGAAACAAGCACTCACATTGCGTCGCGCTGAGACGCATAGTTCTTAAATTGTTACCACGCCGCCACGCACAAGCCCGAAAAAAAAAAGCGATGTCCATTGGCTTTTGTTGTGTGTCAAAATTCGCTTCTCATCACGGAGGAAAGGCAGCAACGCGTCGTTTCATCATTTCCCGAAAGAAGCAAACGACGCGCGAAATAACGGACAAAGGCATGCATTAGAAACGTGCACATCGGGAAAAAAAAGTGAGTGACAGTATACTGATTTGTTTGAAACGGTTCATTCGCGACGACTTTTCGAAGAGCGGAGTGTAATCTCATTTTGACGAGCGCTTCAATAAATTAGGGATGTGCGCGAAATTTGGTTGCGGTTATCTTTCTAGTCCTGGACCAGCCTTAGTGTTACCGATGATCAAGTTAAGCTTGGGAAGAAGCGCATCCGATCCAAACGGCGCTCTTGGTTTGTCATTTATACATAGTTTTCATTGACGTACTATCGTGAGCAATATGAGCTCGAACACGCGAGCGTGTGGCGAATAGCCTCAAAACTGAGATAACGTGATACGTGCATGGCGCTGCCGAAACCGGAGGGAAAAGGAGGGGCGCTCTTCCACTGACTGTTGGCACACCCGCTTCGCTAGCGTTGTTGCGAAACGGCAGCTGTCTGCGTGCCACTGCCGCTAGCAATGAAAACGCAAAAAAAATAATTGCACGGAAAATAATAATAAATAAAAGAGGCGTAGCAAAACGCTCAGCCAACACCACCTAGATATAATACAAGCATTGCCTGTGCATCACGGCAGGCTACGTCACAGCCGATATCTCAGCAGCTACACAGTCTGATGGGTCATTGGATGTGGCTGTGTGCGTTGATGTGAATTCATATCACCGCTAGCAATCACTGACGCGCTACAAGCTACAGTTTTTGCAGCAACGATATTGAGGCGGGAGTGTCATCAGCTAGCGGAAGCGCGGCGCCCTTTCCACTTTGTTTCCGACAGTGGCCGCTGCGAATCAGACGATGTAGGGTTCAAGGCTATTCGCCACGCGCTCGCGCGTTCGAGCTCATATTGCTCACGATAGTACGTCACGGTGGTTGCCATCTTGGAGTACTAGCTGGTTGAGATGCTGCGTGAACTCTTACTCGAACGCGCGGAGAAAGAAACGGTGACATCAGATTAGTGCCGGTGCCCCCTCGCGTTCCTTTGTGCTTCCCCTTGGCGCGGCTGGCGAATAGAAAGAAGCGGGGAGAGCACAAAAGAACGCGGAGACCGAACGACTGTGCGTCCTCCCCCGCACCGACACTCTCTAATGAGATAAAAAGTCACAGTGGCCACCATGTTGAGGTACCCAGCGCAGAGAACCCGTCTGTGACGTCATGTGAAAACTATATATTGGCCAATAGCAGTAATCTGCTGTATGACGGCATACAGCTGTCGCCGCGCCCACCGAAGAGACATGAGGACGGGCCTCTGTCTGAAGAGAGCGCGCTTGAGAACTTTGCGCTCAGCTTCTAAACGCTCCTTGCTGCGCACGACTGCAATATTTGGCTGAGCTTTTCACAGGAGCGTCTGCTTTCCGCTGTGTTTTCAAGCACGAGGGGTAGTTCAGGAGCCCTGTAAGCATGGGCGTCGGCAGGGGGGTGCGAAAGGGGGCACTTGCCCCCGCCCCCACCCCAAGCCACACCAGCGCTCGCCCCTCCCTTACTGAGGAGGGGGAAGCGACGCAACACAGGTTTGCAGCCCCCCCCCCCCCCACCAAGACAAAATCCTGCTGACGCCCATGCCTAGCATACAATGCTCAAGTCTGAAAGCACGTCTTCTATCGATCGCTCTATCAAACGGAAAGAGAGAGAGAGAGAGAGACGAGAGACAGAGAAAGACGCGCTATTTTGCGCGAATTTTCTCATCACAACACGTAGACGCGGCTTCAAGATGGTGGGCCCATACGTCCATGGAGAAATGAAAATTAACGCATTGTCTCAATAACGCTAGCTTGCACGTGGTAAATTTTGAAGGGTGTTCACTTTGCCGATGCCTGTTTTCATGTTACATCGAAAAGTGTCCAATATGCCAATTCGAACGTATGGCCTCACGACGTACACGAACCAAGGAGGTTAAAATAAAATTTGCTGGAGTGGAGGAGGCGCCCCTCAGCTGAAGCCGCGTGCCGCCATCTTTCAATAGGCAGAAAGCGCGCCTTCCGCAACGCATGCTGCAGCGGCCGCATATAGGTGTTCTAGCTGTTCTCTGGCGTGGTGGTGTCCGGACGCTGTTGGATACGTTGTGTGTTGCGTACGGCTGTATAAATCGGGCGAAAGGGTACTCTGGGATGAAGTTTCAGTTGTAAGCAGAACATTTCGAGCTCGATGAAAACTTCTCTATATGCCGGAACATATGCTGACAGCCCGCAATCTGTCTCTAATTTCACATCTGACGGTCATTCTTTTTTTCTAACCGGTTGCGTAAGGACACAAATGTTCGAAGCACGTCGGGACAGGCTGTTTGACGGGATGTCTTGCAGCCAAAAGACGGCGATCTCATATGTTAGAGGCACTTTTCGCCAAATTGTTTCGACCGGACTAGGCTGCGACCTGGGAGTTCTTCGACTAGCTGTGCTTGACGCATTTGTAAAACACTTGCAAAACCCAGTGATACACATTCTTGTGCTTGTTGATACCACTGGTGCGGAGCGCGAATAGGAAAATAACGCACCGCTTGCTATTCATTGAAATTATATAAATAGGCGAGATTTCGTTATCGCTTGCCCTGTTCGTGCTATAAAAGGGTAGCTCGCAACTACGAGGTTAAGTAACGTCATTTGGGCAATATACAAGGACCTGTTTTTTCTTGCATTCGTGCATTTTTTCGTTATATTTGTATTTTGCTTTATGCAGTGCAGTGAGTAAAACCAGCGGGTCTGAACTGTGCAGTGCTCTTTCCAGCTGCAAATAAAGCTACCTAACCGATCGCCCAGGGGTACTCCGGCCGTTAGATGCGTTCAAATTGAAAAAAGTTGTTGAAGATGTGACAGTTGCATCACCTATACGGCAGCATTACGAAGAAATGCTTCATCTTTTCCAAGAAGAGATAAAACAGCTCAAGATGAAAATTCTGCAGCAGAAAAATTGCACACTAACCAAAAAGAGCGAGGCTCGATCCTCAAGCGATAATCAAGGAGATCAAGGATCAAAAGCTCATGTCTAAGTAGGGCATGGCGATGTTCACTGCAGCCTTCCCCATACCTACAGCAACCCCTAGGGCACGAAAAGACCAGAAAGGCACGTATTCCATCCGGGCTGCGGGCGTTGGCGTTAACGCTGCACTTCTATTCTCCATCAGCTTACGAGTATGTACGCACGAAGTTTAATCGCACACTGTCAGCATAGCACTCTATACGAGAACGGGGTACAGAATTCCATCAAAGGAAATGCAGGCTTCACAGATGAGTCACTGTCTCGAAAAAGCTAGCCCAATGCCGCACAAAAACTCTACTACTGTACTTTGATTGTTGATGACAAATGAGAAAACATGTTGAGATTGTGGGCGACTAAACAGTTAGATATATGCGGACTTTGGGACTGGAATACATGATGACAGACTATGCTAGTTGGCTTAAACGTATGACTTATGCCACTTGGGCGTTTTTAATTGATTCATTGACAGGGTAAGAGAGAGCGGACGAGCCTACGTGCATGCTTGCAAGGGAAACGCCAAAAGAAACAGAATAAAACTGGCCGCATTCTTATCTACGATTTCGCTTCTTATTCTTGACAACTTCTCCCTTAATGTTCGCCATTATAACCATTAAAAACCACGGCGGAAAGACGCGGTCAGCGCGGCGGGCGCGCTTTGGCTCCCGTTTCTTGCCTATGGCAAGATGGCCGCCGCGCGCGCGGCGTGGCTTCACTGCGGCCCATTGGTAAGTATAGGCGGCCTCCACTCCAGCAAGTTTATTTAAACCTCCTTGACACGAACTATCTCGACTCTTTGTCACGAGAACACGAAATAGCGCTAATGTAGTTCTTGTTTAGGTCTTTGTGTAGTTTTAAATCCCGCGCTAACGCCGTTCTTGTGTAGGTCTTGGTATAGTTCTAAATCCAGCGCCTAATGGGCTCCACTACCGTGAAACCTGAGGAAGTGCGTAGCACAGGCAACTCAGCGATTCCTTTGACAATCCCGCGCTTGCCACCGACTCGGCAATCACGCACTTGCCTCGCTTGCCGAGGCGGTGGCGCCCTCTGCTGCGCGGGTCGCAGCCAAATGTTTCAGATGTGTTTTTCGCGATTTTAGTAAATTATTGCGTTTAATTCTTGGTTATTTCAGTAGTTTATATCATTTTAGACCTTGTTACTATTTTGCGCTTGTTTTAAGCATCGTTAGCCTTGTTTAAGCGGGACCGTGAGACACTGCATGGACGACAAGCCGGGCCCCTACAGTGCTACTCACACCAAACAGAGAACGAGCCTTCTATAGGAGGTATTATAGCAAACGACAACGCCCTAAGCACGATCGAGATACCACGTACGAAGCCTCATTATGAACGAAAAGCGCAGCGCCTACAAATGTAACAAAATAATAATAATAAAATAAACAGATGTAAGAATAAACAAAAAAATAGTTAAAAAAAGCAAATTTATAAATTTATATTTTTTTCGACACAACCTCCAGCGCATCACGTGGCCACATTTTGACGGCGATTTTGCCGAGAAAGAATTATTAACCCAGCGGTAAGAAATCCTAACACGTAAATGGATAAGAAAAAGAAATATCGACCAGCCAAACGCAGGTGACCGACTGCTCACTACATGCACGACCATGCAATGTTTCTGATGTAGCGGGCATTTACGCTGGCATGTAGAATTAAGGAACCAAAGGTGCTACCTCATTGTGATCCACAGGCTCCAAGCATGCATGTTCTGTGAAAAAAGTTTGAATCAGGTCTATAAAACCCGCTATCCTAGAAACAACGCGTTCGCATCACCGCAGTCTTGCGCGTTGCATGCGCAAACTCTAACAACGTTGGCCGCCACGGCAGCCAGTACTCTGTCTTCCCATGTCGCCTTGCGGCCACTGCTGGGGGCGCACGCAAATAAATGTTAAATTATTGCTCCTCTAGCTGAAGTTTCCAATTGAAGCCGGTCAAATGTGCTATGCCAGAGACAATTAAGTATGATTAATTGTACTGGCTAAAATAAACACGCCATAAAATGTCTTTTCAATGATGTTATATGTTTTAAATGAAGACTACATGTGTTGCTGCATTTGATTTATACCGAGCATGGCACTGCACACCATCATCACATTAAAACGTTCTTAAACGGGCACCATGGCCTGTAGGAGCCCCTGCCACATGAAAAAAAAAGGAACTCTTCCACAGATTGCATATAACGTATTTCCATTCAGGAGTGTATAACAACTTCCACATAGTTCTACTCACATTTTTGGCAGTATTGTAACTAATTTATTGTAGCTTTTTTTGTAATGAATTGCATTTCACTTATTTTGTAGAGGAGAAAATATAACAGATGATACAGCGTTGAGGAGTTAAACTGGCAGTAACTATACAGTAGAACGCCCATGGTCATGCCATAGCGCACAAGCAGCCTCAAGATTGCATTTTGTTAGGACAGTCAAATCCTGGCCCTCTGTATTTGCTGAGACATATATATTAGCACGAAAAAGCTTAATGGGAAACACTTGGGACAGCACAGAGCACCAGATTTCAACTTGTTAATTTCTCTGTTTTTTTTTCTCAACTAATTGAACAAGCGCTACTATGATTCAATATCAATGGCCACTTCACCTCTTCATTGAGAGCGCCTTCACTGAGCTGTAGCAAACTTAAAATCATCTTTCAGAGAAAACCACACTCTTGTGCCCATCCATCCGGCATGCATACCAAGCCAGCTTCAGGGTCGTGGCTCATATTTTTCAAAAAGAAAAAAAAGGAAGATGGTCAATGAGACACTTGAATATAATTAAGGTATGAAGGGGAGCAGCGTATTTTATTCATACTATATTCTTACAACGCAATAAACTGTATATGTTAGGCAGGGGCGTAGCCAGAAATGTTTTGGGGGGGAGGGTTCAACCATACTTTATGTATGTTCGTGCGTGCGTTTGTATGTGTGCATGTATATATACGCAAGCAAAATTGAAAATTTTCGGGGGGGGGTTGAATTCCCCACCCCCCCCCCCCTTGGCTACGCCCCTGATGTTAGGAGGAAAATAACATAGAAGTAATAGACTACTTCTGAGTAATTTCTAAATTATTTTCTCTGCGCAGTAGCTGGCAACTAATCCAGAGGCGTAGATTTCCCATATGCCCGTGGGAGGGAACGGCGTCGAGACAAAGTAAGTGTGCATTGAGTTAGGTACACAAAGTAAATCAACTGCTCGTTCACGGTCATCGCCCTCTCCGCTCACTTCACAAAATCAATGATACACCTCGGCACAGGATACACCTCGCCATCTCGGCTCCGACGAGCCGGGAGTTGCTATCCAGTCTCGGGCTAACAAAAACGTGGTGGCACTTCTTTGCCTAATTAAGCATATATTACATTTTTACAGCCTGTTTCTTAATGAGGAGCTGCGAAATCTCCTCATCCCTGTCTATCTTGCTTTTCTCCAATTATTGCTACTTCTGACAGCAGCACTGATAAGTGCAATGCTAATGACTGCTCTCATTAAACCTCTACTTCTACATCACCACCATGCTGAAACTTTAGAGCTGCCTTGAATCATGGTATGATTGGAGCCTAAGTGCACTTACAAAATCCAGTAGGTCTATGAAGACTACATGTCGCACCCCTCAGTTAACCCAAATGCTTTATTTATGAAAGGAGAAATTTGACAACCAAGTAGCACGTGCTTAAGGAAAGGTGGTATAACATGTAAAATGAGAACATTTTATAGAAAACACACAAGTTTAAATGAAATGTTGTTTTAATTTTGAATACTGAAGACACCAAAACATGACTAAATGCTTGCCACTTGACATCAAACATTCAAGTATATCTCACCCATTTTCTTTATTCTAGCAGGGGCACTGAGGGGGGAAAGTATGATTCCTAACAAAACGAGAAACTTGAAAGCAGAGGCTGATAACAAATGAGGACATGTAGCACATTTTAGTTTCCTATAAAACTACACCACCTTTAATTTTTGTGCAGTTGCACACATATCATACACTGAGGTACTTTGGAGGATTTAAAAAGTACATACAAAATAATGCAGTAGAAAGTACCTTACAATGCTCATTAATTTTGTAGTATGAGAAAACAAATGTAATTAATGTGACTTGTCATTCTGCAATAAGACTCTCTAAGGTGACACTTCCAGACAGGCACGGCATTTCTTGGCAGCTGTATCAGTCGTTAGTACAAGAGATTCGAAAAATTATTTTGAACCATTCTATTCACAGCCGCCACCGTCCTTGTTTTGGCACATAAAGCTGCCACAGGAATGGCAGCCTGTATGTAGGCAGTCTTCACTGAGTACAAATAAAGCTAAATATTAGACTCCATGATGTATGATTTAAACATCCACACATATGCTAAATCTCAGTAAATGGTAAACTATTTGCTGCGTGACCAATTTTAAAGAGGATCCAGGTCTTGCAGGAGCAGGTGATGCAGTACATCCAAATTAGCGTTATTTAAGAGAAAAAAAAAGATCATTCACTGTAGCATCACGACGGGTCTTCTATCACCACAACAGGTGTGCAGGAAATTACTATGCATAATGCGACAGAAACAGCACCTGTACGAACCTTATCACCATGGTTAAGCATTTTCTATTCAGAGAAGCTGTCATAAATGTGATGCAAAGGACCCATACTAAACAGTTTTTCCCATAACTGCCTCTTTCCCCAGAAAAGCAAAACAAATTCAGTGGCAATAAACAGCACTTTTCAACACAAAGCACATAGGATGTCTCTTGATGAAAAAACAAAAACAAAATTGTGAGCTGCAGAAGGCATGCATATAAGAGTTCAATTCATGTGCCTTTATTTTACTACTGAATTAATTGAATGTGACAATGACACAAGTATGTGATCTTTGTTGTTCACCTGATATGAGTTTGCTGTTCGTTTGCTGTTCAACTGATACGAGGTAAGTTTTATGAAAGCAGCAGCAAATCATTGCCTGCAGAATACCTTGATATCCTGTTTTACTTCATAGATGCTAAGATATTTCAAGGGGCTTTAGGTACACACATTAAATCAACCCAAGTGACAGAATAAGTTTCCAAGATATCCAAAGCATCATTTTTACTTGGGGTGTAACTTTCATAACCCAGAAACTTGTGTGAAGATATGAAAGAATAGACCATGTTGCCTTGATAAAATGGTATTAACTACCGTAATGTATAACGTTGCATTTATAATTGGTAAGTTGTGTTCATGCACTGAAAACAAAAGTTGTGTACAGTATTATCACATTCTAAATCAACATGAAAGAAACTGCAGTTTGACCAATTTTACTGGATTAAAGAGGATTCTTAGATGCTAGTGTTTCAAATTGCTATGGTTGCACTACATGTATTTGCTGGAGTGTGCTACACTCTGTCCTATTCTATGACTGAAAGATGGTGGCAGCACCTGCCAGAGCATAAATTCCATAAATGCCAGCACTTCCTGCATCTATACTATGAAACAGCACAATGTCAACATTCATTACATCAAGGCAGAAATAAATGCATGCTAGACACTAAAAAGCATCTAAACAAAACACACAGCATCCCTAAAGACAAAGTAAAGATAAGTTGTTTTACACAATTCCTATTATTTCCCAACATTGTCTTTCTCAGCAACTCATACTCTTCATACGTCCAATACCCTCGTTCTAACGTTTTGTTGGTTATACATATATAGTTTTAAAATACCTGTTTGTCTGATACAGCAAAAGTATAGAGGAAATTAAATATACGATCTTGCCAAGAGCAGAGTGATAAAATAAGCAAAGTTGGCTATCCTATGGCCCATGCTGAAGGTGTGAAATTGATTTTCTACAACAAATTACAGGACAGTCTGAGCTCAATGACATATGCAAGCACATTCAAGGGCATTAGAAGTACTTGGAGTACGGGAGGAGCAAGGGCAGTTGGCAATAGACACTTGACAGCTACGCTCTTTGACCAGAGCCACAAACAATGGAAACCATTCTGCAGGCTTCGGCTAATTACCCAGCCACACTTAAAGATCATTCAAGTTTTAAACAGCAAGCGTTATAGTACCATATATGTATATATAGTGTACCAAGGTTTCATGTGGTGTCTCTTTGGACTAGACTAAGGGTTAACACAACACATTAGCATGTATTAATGGAGGGGTGTCAATACACAAATCACAAATTTTCAGACAAGGAACTACTCATAATTTAAACTGCACATCTTTTGCTGTTAAATAATGACACCCGTGGGAAACAGATAAAACTGAAATAAATGTCTGCCACCACAATAGCTCAAAGGCAGACAGTTTCCATACATCAAATTGGTGTAAGACAGCTGTGCCCAAATTGGCACTTCCTTCAAGCCTAAAAACAGGCAAGAGAAAGAGTACTTAGGGATTGCTTTGTGTATGATGGAGGGTGCACATCTAAAACGAAAGAACATCACAGACAAGGAACATCAGTGTCATCCCATGCAGTTAATGGTGAGACCATAGCATAGCATATAGAAGCAATTGATATGTGATGAAGCGCACGTGAGGATAGACGCATGGCCTGTACTATAGCTTGGGTTCAATTCGTAACCCAACTCCAGCACATTGAATGACTGAATCTAACGAAGTACAAGGTTTGAATTATCATGGTTTAGGGGCCTGGCGTTTCGTTTTAAAGCTTTCGCTTGCATAACCTGGCCTAGCCGAGCTAAGCCGCAGCCATTTTTTCTCTGCCCACGCTGCACGTGTAGCACAGTGTATAGGCTTCCCAAGCAACGCTTAGCGGCGCTGTTGCTCTTGACAGGCAGCGCCATCTCTGGCAGAAAAAGAGAAACTTGGGTGTCAGTAGCGAGCGTTTTCTCTTCTCTCCGCCGCTTGCCGCTCGCTTCCGTGCACGTGCAGAGCTCTCGCGGTGCACTTGCGGCGTATCACAATGTACCGCGTGCAGTGCGGCTTCAAAAGGATCTTCAAGCTTGACTGGCACTTCCGAAAAGCGAACTTGATAAAAGGAGAAAGGCTCGTCAATCACCTTAACGGTGAAGAGCAGACGATCGACGACAACGACGCCCGACTCAAAGCGAAATGCATTTCCCAAGTCGTGATTACACCGTGTAGGACGTATACCTCGAGGTAAGTCTCATTCTGTCATGTTAAAGATGAATAATGGTTCACATACACCCCGAAATGAAGCCGTACACGCTATCGATGTTCTGCGGTGTGAACTACGAATCATATGATTGTTGTTTTGATATGGCATGCTTTACAGCAGCAGCCGTGTACTTTCGTGAACAAACGTTTGCGGCGTGCGAAAAAAAGAAATTACACGGCCATGGCCCTGTTTCCTGAGAAGGTTAGAGTCAAGTCCTCCGTGCCGCTGGAGAATCACCCGCCGATTAAGACGCGAGGCAGCTAGCTGAGCTTTAACCACTGTGAACCAAGATGAACTGCTCGCCTCGTTTTTTCGGCTCTCGTGTCATGCTTGCAGTCTCTTTTTATGATATCGACTTGACAGGCGTATAAAACCTGCTGCGCGGACGCGGCTACAAAATCGCACGAAGTCAGAAGGTAACAGAAGGTTACTTCAAGGTTGCAATTGCAAAGCATGTATTAAGTGCCAGTTGTATTTAGCGGCTTAAATATATATCACACTAATAAAGTGAAAAAAACAAAGCAAACCTGCAGAACGATGTCAAAGCTTGCTGAAAATGCAGGGACGTCCGTTCCGGCGTGATAAAGCAGCCTTCCCGACGCGTGAATTGCAGGCGCCGAACTTCTGACAATGTGCCGAGTTCAGTTGAATTCAACCAACCGAGCAACGCTAACGGTATAACGCGAGTGTGAACGTTCAACAACGACGGGTAGGTCTCACGAACACGGGGAATCAAAACACAAAGTTGTTTCACCTACAACCATAACTGGACTTTCACAATGCGAGAAGACAGCGTGTAATCATTACTGTAGTCCCTGCGTGCATGCGCCGCGTTACTTACCGATTCAGGTAGTCGAAACGAACGAAAGCGATGAACTCAGACAACCAAAATAGAAGGCGAGACAGCGCTGTCTGCTATCCACGCTTGCCGCCTGTATTTCTCGTGCGACACGAAACAATACAGTTTCACACGTAAATCGCGTGCCTTGCTGTTGTCTGCACTGTTGTGGCTGGCCGCTAAACCGCAATACTTCGGACCACGCTTGCGCTTCCGCGGGGTGGCTTCTGCCATCGCGGAAATGCGCAGCTTCGCACAGCAAGCCTCTCGATTCAACGTACCCAGCTGACGGCCCCACAGTTACCCGCACCGAGAGAAGAACGCGAGCGCACGTGCGCTACCGCTACTGCCGCTACCGTGAAAGGGGCTGAGTCGGCCGCGCGAAGGTTCAGAGTTTTCCGACAGAGCCGCAGCGCGGCTGGCGCGGCGCTGTCGTAGCTTATAATGAGGAAAACAACCAGGGGGACTCTTTGACAGGTAGTATAACGAAAAAACAGAGAAAAGGTAAAAGAAGGGACAAGGCGCGTGTTGCAATTAGTTACATTAACATGCAGGGTGGCAGAAAAAAGGCAAAATGGTTAGAGATTGAGGGACAGTTAAACAAGGAACAGATAGGTGTTTATGCGGTTACAGAAACACACCTTAGACTTGGAAGAGCCACCACATATTGAAAATTATGTTTGGGAAGGATGTAACAGGATCACATCAGAAAGGAGAGGTGGGGGGGTTGGAATGCTAATTCATAGCAGAACAAAATGGGAGAGAGTGAAACAAACGTGTTCAGAGCACATATGGGTTTCGGGCACAGTAGGTGGAAAGAAAACGTGGCTAGGTGTAGCTTACTTGTGGACAGGGAATAACTGCAGAGAAAAGAATCTGGAGATAGTGAAGTGCATAAGCACCGATATTAAAGAATTTGGTCATGATGCCGAGATAATCCTTCTAGGGGACATGAACGCTCACATTCATGACCTTGACGGATATTCAGACACCAATGGCAAGTTATTGCTAGATCTCTGCGAGCAACATAGTCTTGAGATAGTTAACGTGGGGCCTAAGTGTGAGGGGCAGATCACGTGGGAAGTCAGAAACAGGCAATCGAGCATTGATTACTGTCTCATGACAGAAGGAATATATGACAAACTTAGAGAGATGAGAATAGACGAAGAAGGCATTAACAGCTTGGGTAGTGATCATAAACGCATAATATTACAAATGGGATATAAAACTGAAAATAAGAACATAGAATCAAAGTTTGGCAGCTCGTATCTAAATGACAAAGAAATAACAAATATAGCCGCAAGAGTCGAGGAAAAAGTAGACGAACTACCAGGCAAAGACTGGATGTATAGTGAGCTGCTACATGTAATCACAAAAGAAATGGAAATAGAGAAGAAAACTATTTGTTGGAAAGGAAAGAAAAAGCCAAAAAGTTGGTGGAACAAAGAAATCCGGGAAGCGATCGAGATGCGACGTCAGGCATCACGGGAGCACAGACAGGCAAAAAAGGAGAAGCGGCCACAGGACGAAGTCAACCAAATATGGGAAATATATTTCGAGCAAAAATCCATTGTGCAGAAATTAGTCGAGGCAAAAATTAAAGGTGAAAGTGAACGCTGGATGACTGAGATTCGCGAAAAGAAGAAGGCCGCGCCTAGGATATTTTGGAGCCACCTAAAAGCGCTGGGTAGGAAGTCTGTCACAATGTAACAACATATGGTAGATGAAGGAGGAAATAAATTGGAAGGATATGAAGCGCTAGGTTACATCCGAAAGATAACAGCCGATTCGTTTAAAAAGGTCCCCCAGGGGATTCCCCCGGTGAGTAAAAGTACGCGAAGGGGTGCAACCGACGAAGATGTAGTACTAGAGAATTTCAATTGGAAGAAGGCCGAAGGAAAAATTCCTAAGCGCACTACTCCGGGCTTAGATGGGGTTCCCGTCAGCCTCATTAACGAACTCGGACATAACACTAAAGAAGCACTGCTGAAAGCCGTAGAAAAGTGCTTACAGGAGAGGGAAATACCAGACAGTTGGCGAAAAAGTAGAATGAACTTAATCTATAAAGGCAAGGGAGAAAGGGATAACATTCGCTCGTATAGACCGCTAACAATTACATCGGTGCTATACAGGTTGGCGATGCAGGCAGTAAAATTAAAAATAGAAGCGTGGGTAGAACAAAATGATATTTTGGGAGAACTTCAGAATGGATTTCGAATCGACAGGCGGTTAGACGATAATCTGTTTGTTCTTACCCAGTGTATAGAAATATCTAAAATAGAAAACAGGCCCTTATACGTAGCTTATCTAGATATCACCGGGGCGTATGACAACGTTAATCAGGAAATTTTGTGGGATATATTGAAGGAAGTGGGCATAGGTGACGACTGTGTACAGCTTTTGAGGGAAATATACCGAGAAAATACAGTTTGTATAGAATGGGAAGGAATAAGTAGCAAGGACAGCGTTGAAATTAGCAAGGGGCTGAGACAGGGATGCCCTTTGTCCCCGCTGTTATTCATGCTGTACATGGCGAGGATGGAAAAAGCGCTAGAAGGTAGCAACATTGGATTTAATTTGTCACACAAACAGGTCGGAGCGATGGTTGAGCAGAAACTTCCAGGTCTATTTTATGCTGATGATATTGTCTTATTTGCGGACAGTCAAGATGATATACAGCGACTGGCAGATATATGCGGAAGGGAGTGTGAGGCTCTAGGACTAGGATTTAGTGCAACAAAATGTGGATTGATGGTACTAAATGATCACGGAGACCATACGGTCTTAATACAGGGCCAAAAAATACCGAGGGTAAGCGAGTACAAGTACCTCGGAGTATGGGTAAATGAGGGGGATAGATATATGGAGGTACAAGAGAAAGCATCGGTAGCAAAGGGAAAGAGGAATGCTGCAATTATGAAGCACAGAGCTTTATGGGGATACAATAAGTACGAGGTGCTTCGAGGGCTGTGGAAGGGTGTGATGGTTCCGGGGCTTACATTTGGGAACTCAGTGGTGTGCATGAAGTCAGAGGTGCAATCAGGAATGGATGTAAATCAAAGGCCGGCCGCCTCGCGTTGGGCGCTCACGGGAAGACGACAAATGAGGCGGTAAAGGGTGATATGGGATGGACAGGCTTTGAAGTGAGGGAAGCGCAGAGCAAAATGAGATTCGAAGAGAGGCTGAGGAAAATGAAGGAGAGTAGATGGGCAGAGAAGGTTTTCAGGTATTTGTATAGAAAAAGCGTTGACACGCAGTGGAGAAAAAGAACTAGGAGGCTCACCAGTAAATATACGGCTGGCAGTGCGGGCGATATGGCAACAAGGAGCATTAAGCGGAAGGTCAGAGAGGCGGAGAGGACTTATTGGATGACAGCGATGGAAAAGAAGCCGGCTCTGAGTAACTACCGAAAAGGAAAAAACGAAATAAGGAGGGAAAGGTTTTATGATAATTCAAGGGGAAGCGCTTTACTGTTTGAAGCAAGGTCGGGCTGCCTTAGAACGCGTAGTTATAAAGCGAGATTCAGTAACGAAGAAGAACATTGTACATGCTGCGGGGGAACTAAGGAAACGATGGAACATGTACTGATTGAATGTGGCGATATTCACCCAGGTATACGTGTGGGCACGAGTCTACATGAAGCCTTGTGTTTTAGGGACAACAATGGAAAGCTAAACACGTCCGCGATAGAAATAAGTAAGAGACGGTTAGAGTATTGGTGGCAGAAAAGTAGAGATAAAGTACAAAAATAAATAATAGGGGAAAATAAGGTCATTCTGCCTTAAGAGGCAGATAGATGGACCGTGAATTTATATTTTTTGGTATAATAACATAGATTTAATCAATGTAGATAAGGCATTAGGACAACCTGAAACAAGGAAGCTTTTTTTCTTCTTTCTCTTTTTTTTTCGCCTTCGAGCCTGGTGGCAGACATGTCACCGCCCCGTTATAAAGGGGACGCTCATAGCATCCATCCATCCATCCAAACTTGAGCTTGGGTTCCCTATACCCTGCGAGGCCAGTCCTGCGGCCGTATAATGTACTTTTATTCCGTGTTCCGTATTCCGTTTTCCCTGTTACGTCACGCTTGAGGCGCCGCCCACGCCGGAAGCCGCGACGTTTTTCGAATTTGGCCAATAAAAAGCGCTCGTAGCCGCCCATAGCTTGTTGAGCGAGACAAGTGCGGCAATTCGCGTTTTTTACGTAGGAATTCTGGGGAAATCCCTAGTATTTTTTAGGTATTTTCGGGGGGAAAATTTAGGGGCTTTAGTGACTTTCTGGCTGAAGGCCGCAAAGGGGCCGTGTAACTCTTTTATTTCGTCCGCGAGCGTGTGACAAAAGAACAATTGTACGTAAATGAAAATAAATTTGTTTTATGAGCTTCTGCTGCAAAGGTTAATGAAGCGTATTGCGAAGTAAACGCAAAACAAACGTATCTTGAGAGTCGTAGCCACATGTGTGTCGCTTTTGCATCCAATCCAAGTCGCTTAAGGCGGCCGTTGCGAGAAAAACAGCTGATCGTCTCTGCGAGCCGTGTTTTCTCTTCTGTCACCTATAATGCTGCGAAAAGAATGTGATCGCGACTACCGGGAAGTAATTTCGTCGCAGAGGAATATCGGAAGCTGCGAAGAGCAAGGAAAACATGGAATTCTAGCCGCAAGGTGAGTAAACATTGCCGAGCATGCCGTTATGTTTACTTTGCTTTGGTTCTCACAGGTAGCGAAAAAAAAATCGTTATGAACTGGGGAAGCCTGTACTTCTATCGTCTGATATCTAGTAAGCTTCACCTTTTGATTTGGTGAACGATAGTGCGTGAGCGAGCGTAGTTACAGCGTACATGGACGTGCACATTCAGTTGTTTCCCCTGTGCATTTTACGTACATTTCTGATGAATCGAACTTGCACAGAAGAAACTTGTTGCGTAAAACATTTGTGCTAAGATGCACACCACGGTGTTTCCTTTGTGATGATATATCGAATAGATTTGATAAGTATAACTGTTGTAGCCTGCAAAGAACCGTATGATATATGCTGCATTGGTTTACCGCGTTGCGCCGAGAACTCTGAAAAAAAAAAAAAAAGAGGGGGGAAATTTACGGAGCCACCTATCAGGCTGTTCCAGCAGCGTCGGGCCTGTTTTTGGTGTGTGTGGCTAGAAGTGCTACGAATTTTTCGCCAAGTTCCGAGTTTTTTTTTTTTTTTTTGCCACGTAAAGGAGGCTCAAGTGTGAAGACTTAACGACGCTACTTTGAAGTGCTTGTACCGAGGTTAGGAAGAAGCGGAGTCAGTTCAGAGTCACATTTTCATGGAACAAAAATAAGTAAAACCAACACTTCAAATCTATTTGACTTCTTGTGGTTGGGCCCTGGTTTAAACATATAAATAACTAAAAACGGTTGGATTTTTTCTCCACCTCAATGACAAATTCCTTGTCATCGCTGCCTATCCGAGTCAAACCGATGGAGCATTAGTTTGGTTTCCTCTGTGTTCTTGCATTAAGTGGCCTGTAATACATTGTGAATTTCTCTAGCTGCAGCATCCGGATCTTGTCGATGGAGTGAGGGGCATGCGTTCGGCTACCTAATGCATCGCAGGCACTGTCTAACATCTCCTGGCTGCCATTGGGCCTGGAGTTCCCCAGTCTTCACTGCTGCTGTAGCCACCTCGTCGGCCATGAACATTAGGACTTTATTTCCGTTTTAACTTGTCGAGGGTGGCTTTCCTTAGACTGCGGGGTATCACCACCTTGAAAGACTCCTGGGGAGCTTCTTCAGATGGGACATAGCGCAGGAGAACGCCATCAGCATCAAGCAGATACGAGTCCAACGTGCCCGCAGCAATACCAGTCTGCGTCCGGCACTCGGCGCCGACAGCAATACCAGCTGTCCGTTTGCGCCCGGCGGCTTGACCGCCCCGCTTCTCTTGGGAGCTCAGCTCTTTGAGCCCGTCAACAATTTGCTGACAAAACGGATCGTCCTGCTGTGCCTTAAGTAGGTCCTCTCTGCTGAAGACGATACCGGCGGACGTGACAGGGTCTACCAGGTATGCGTCCCCACCCGAGGCGGTCGACTCGAACGCCACTGCGCCGTCGGGGTTCGCGCCTTTCGACCCATTGGAGTCAGGGGCCCCTGAGTCTACTTGGTGTGACTGCTCTTGGGAGTGGCGGACACAAGTGTCAGACGCCAGGACGGGGGCACGCGACAAGGCGTCAGCCACGACGTTCGAACTCCCTTTCCGGTAACGCACAACAAAGTTGTACCGCTGCAAGGTCAACGCCCAGCGCGCGAGGCGGCCCGAGGGCTCGCGCAAGCGCTTAAGCCAGGTGAGTGCCATGTGGTCCGTCTGCACCACGAATGGCACGCCGTCGACGTAGCAGTCGAACTTCCGGAGAGCAAAGACTATAGCGAGACATTCCCGTTCAGTCACGCTGTAGTTGCGCTCGGCGGCGTTAAGTGACCGGCTCGCAAAGGCGACTGGCCGGAGGACGCCGTCGTGCTCCTGAAGCAGTACCGCTCCGAGACCCAGGTCGCTCGCGTCCGCTTGGACAACGAACTCCCTGTTGAGGTCGGGCAGCTTCAGATCGGCTGTGGCCACTAGAGCTTGAGATAGAGCCTTGAAGGCTCGCTCTTGCTCTGGCCCCCAGCTCCATCGTGCCGACTTTTTCAACAGTGCGGTCAAGGGCGCTTGGAGGTCCGCGCAATTTGGGATGAACTGCCGGTAGTAGTTCACCATGCCCAAAAAGCGCCTCAGGCCCTGAATGTTCGCCGGCGTCGGGTACTCCACAATGGCTCGTACCATCTCCTCGCACGGCAGAACGCGACCGCTCTCGATGGTAAAGCCCAATAGCGAAATGCGAGTCTCAGCTATTTGAGCCTTCTTCGGGTTCAAGGTCAACCCGGGGGCACGCAACCCCTCGAGGACGTCCTCCAAGTGGCGGAGGTGCTCCTCGAACGTTCGAGAGAAGATGACGATGTCGTCGAGGTACGCCATGGCGTGTTGCCATTTAGCGTCCCCGAGAACGCGGTCTATCAGTCTCTGGAACGTAGCTGCAGCTCCAGAACAGCCAAACGGCATGCGGGTAAACTCGTACAAACCTCTGTGGGAGGTGAACGCAGTTTTCTCCGCGTCAGCCGGCTCCATCTGAACCTGCAGGTAACCGCGGCTAGCATCCAAGGTGCTGAAGTAGCAAGCACCGCCTAGCGCAGGCACGATCGAGTCAACGTTAGGCATAGGATAACAATCCTTCCTCGTGACCTCGTTCAGCCGGCGGTAGTCCACACAGAGCCGGTGAGAGCCGTCTCTTTTGGGGACCATTACCACCGGTGAACCCCAGGGACTGTTTGGGCGTTGGACAACTCCGGTCTCAGTCAACTCATCCAATGCCTGGTCAATTGCTTTCCTCTTTGCCGCACTGACGGGGCGAGGATTGCATTTCCACGGTTGTGCGTCGCCTGTGTCAATCCGGTGCCTCACCAGAGAGGTGCAACCCGGGCGTTCCGTGAACATGTCACTGAAACGTGTCAACAGCGACGACAGGCGTGCCTTCTCATGTGTCGACAAGCTGTCCGGCAAAGGCGGCAGCGAGCGATCCGAGCTGCTGCTTACCGGGGTGGTCCCCGGCGTAGCCGAGACCTCGTCCACCACGGTAGCGCTATGCTCGAGAGAAAGCGGTAGGCACGGACCGTTTTCCGCCGCACCGGCCAAAGGGCCAGTCTTAACGTCGGAGTGAGAGACACGGGCCGGAGGGGCCACGCTTTGTCTCCTCTCCTCCTGCTCTCTCGTGGCGCCCGGCGACTTACGGGCAGCCGAGACCACGGGAGGTGTAGCGAATGGCCGTAGGGCGCCGGAAGGGCCGTCCCTGTAGCCTCCGCTCGCGACGTCTATCACGGGCACGGAAAGACCCGGGAGATGCACGAAGCGCTGTCGGCGCGCGCGATTCTCCCAGCGCACAACCAACCGCGCAGCGCCGCACGAGGTGGCGGTACCGCTGGCGAGATGGAAGGCAGTGTCGCAAGCTCGAATGCGGACAGAGCGGTCGCGCAAATGAGCCATAACCTCTTCGCCGAACAGCGAGATCGAAGCCCCGCTATCCAGCAACGCCGGAAACTCTCGACCAGCGATCGTAAGGGCGATGAACGGCGCCGGCGTGGCTGGAAAGTCATGTCCAGCGCGACACGCCATCGGTGCCAGAGGTTGGGTTACACCCCCATGCTCTCGTACTGCTGTAGCCGCCGGCGAGGGGGAGCTCACCGACGGCTCACCCCGTATCCCTTCGGGCGAGCAGGCCCTTGCGTCGGGTGGGGCGCGTCGCATGATCGCGCGGTGTGGCCACGCTCATGACAACGGTAGCAGACGACGCCTTTTCCCCTATCAGTGAGGGATTTTGGCGACCCTTGAGAGCTAGGAGGCCTCCGTTCGCTAGCCGCAGGGGGGGGGGGGGGCTCCGCGATCGGATCGCTCCTCGTGCATTGGGGCACGGGGGTTCCGTTCTCGTTCGCCCTGCAGTGCAAAGGGGCACGCCCGGGCGTACGAGTACGGGTCGAGAGCGCGGTCCGAAACGTCCGGCGCGTCTCGTTGCTCTCTCACGGCCGAGGCCACCTCGTGATTAGGGGGATTACGGGGTGACGAGTCACCACCAGCCCACGCACAACGAGGCTCGAGGGAAGCGGACGGCGGCGGCGGCGGGCGGTAGGCTCTCGCCGTCAGTATGTCGCCCTGAATACGCTTCGCATCGGATGCCAGCTCGTTTAGGTCACGATAACGGGCGCTCCGAAGGTAGGCAACGAAGGTTGGATGAGCCTGACGTATGACTCGCTCCACCTTCTCGGCGTCTGATGCCGTAGGATCGGCAAGGAGGTAGAGCTCCTGCAAAGCCCGGACGTACTCGAGAAGAGATTCGTCGGGATGCTGTGTGCGAAGCTCTAGCTCGCGACACATGCGGCGCTCGTAGTCAGGAGGAAGGAATTCGCTACGGAAGAGCGCCCTAAACTCCTCCATCGAACGAGCTTGGTGGCCGACAAGTCGGTACCACCGCGCCGCTTGGGCTGTCAGCGATACAGGCAATACGCTACCGAGCATAACGCTGTCGCTCAGCCCCATCGCCCGCTGATAGCGGTGCAGCGCCTCGAGGTACTCTGTGACACTCATGCGGTCCGAATAACCGCTGTACTCAGGCAGAGGTACCCTTAAGCTACTCGGTACGCTTGGCTGAGGGGACTCGGGGTCTCCCTTTAAAGCACAAGACTGCGAGCGCACCGCTTCCAACAGAACGTTTAGGAGCTGCGCCGCAGTTGTGTGCAGCGGTGATTGCTCCGAGGCGGGCGCGGCCGTAACAGGTGCGCGCGCCTGTTCCCCAACATGCGCGTCCGACCGAAAAGGGCCAGTACACGGCGTGCGACGACGCTGCGGCCGGGTTCGTCGTATTCTCCGACACGGCGCAGAAACCACGCACGAGGCAGGGTAACAGCAACAACGGGTTTATTAACCCAAGATGCAGCACAGTACGACACTCATGGGCTTGCAGGCCGTATAGGGAACTCCGCAAGACCGAGCAAGTACGCTTGCCTACGGCGCTACGACTCTCACACAAAGGGCAGCAGTCGAGCACACGAACGAGAAGCCGCCTGCTAGAGCAGCGCGTCAACATCTCGTCGAGGCCTGAGAGCATCTGCCGCCACGAGCGAATCGTCGGGCGCATCTTAGCTCGTAGGAGAGGAGGATGTCACCAGCGGCCCAATGGGGAATGGCGCTGCGTTGTGACGTAGGCCCGCGCAGCGCGCCAGCGTAGCGTGCCCGGACATGCCAGCGCGGGACGGAGCCGACGCTTGGCTCGCCCAGACAAAGAAGCGCCCTGGCCGCCATCTTGGCGATTGCCGGTGCCTAAGTGCGCCCGGGCTACGCGGCCGGCACGCGCGCGGCAGCTGGGGAACGAGGCGCCAGGTAGGAGGACGCTCTCGATCCCCACAGGTCATGCTTAACTGTGGTATGAATACGCCTCCAAGCCTCTACAGTGGCGCCCGAGGTGAAATGTTATTCATTACATGGCCAGGTATGAATCTGAGCGCTAAGCTACACGAAAGCATTTGCAAGTTTGAAAAAGGAGCACCCATTCATTGGTGGGGCAAAATATATATTTCCATTGGTGTGCTTCGCTCAAACACACAAAAAAAAGGTAGTGAACAAGAGGGCATGAAACAAACTTCAGGGCAGGTACTACCAGTCAGTGACCGGTGTAGTGGCCTTCTGCTGCGATCACTTCGGCAATTCTCCGCGGCATGGACGCGTACAGAGCCCTTGTGGTTTCAGGTTCTCTGCTCAGTGCTTCCCATGCCTCCTGAATTGACCTACAAAGAGCATCCGCGTTGGGAAGGCGGCGACTTTGGGCACCGAGGCACCTTTTTATCAAACCCCATACATTCTCAATAGGATTTAGGTCAGCGCCTCTCCGCAGCACACCGCAAGAGTCCAGTGCAGCTTCCGCAAGGCGCGCAGTATGCACTGGGCTGCGGTCGTGTTGCAGCCAGTAGAAGCCATCCGGAAACGGGCCGTCCAGGGCGTACGGCACCAGGGTCTTGTTGACGATGTCGCAGTACGAAGAAGCGTTAAATGTTCCTTCGATGCGTACTAATGGGCCAAGTCCACCTTTGCTGATGGCACCCCAGACGGAAACACTGCACCGGCCACTCGACAGCACATTCTGCGTATACTCCGGTCGGTATCTAACGGAAACGAGAGAGAAAGAAAAGAACTGCCGTTATGAACCGGCGAGAAAACATTTGCCCAGAAGAGAACAAATTTTCTTATGTGAGTCGGCTCGCGAAAACAAGATCTAAACTCTTCTAAATTCAAGAAGGATCCGTTGATGGGCGAGTTGGTACATGTTTTGAAATATACTGAGTATGTGCAGCGCAGTGGTACAAAGACAACAGAAGACACACAAACGACAGTCTATGTCGCGCCAGTCTATGTCGTTTGTGTGTCTTCTCTTGTCTTCGTACCATTGCGCTGCACATACTCAGTATATTTCTTCTAAATTCTCATGAGTGCTTGCCTTCTGTAAAATGGGTGCTTTAATGACAAAAAATGTCAAATACAAGAAACTACCGTGTGACGTGGATTCTGCTAGATTAGTTGATAAACTTATCTCCGATTGCTGATGAAACAAAATAGGCGGGGATTTATTGAACACTTAATTACACAATAAGCTGCTCGCCAAACACGAAATCCTGAGTACTCTTATTCATTATGAATTATGGGTTACTATCCAATATCTACAAATGTGACGTTAAAGACGTGAACCTCAGCCATACCTGCAGTTGAGAGGCCGCCAAACACGCTGTTGCTGGTCCCACCTAGTGCAGAACGTGGACTCATCAGTAAAGATGACTTGGCTCCATTCATCGACACCCCAGCGCTCGTACGCCCTCGCAAATTCCAGCTGTTGCCGGCGTCGGTTGTCGGTCAAGAAGGGCTTTTGGGCTGCGGCACAATTTTGCAGGCCCGCTTGCTTAAGACGCCTTCTAACTGTGTCGCATGACGTGTGAAGGCCGAGCTCTTGCTTAATTTCTTTCGCGTTTAAGAAGGGATCAGTCACGGCAGCGGCAATTATCAGTGCGTCTTCTTCTTCTCCAGACACCCTCGGTCGTCCACTACGAGGGGCGTCAGCAATCCTTCCTCCGTCTCTGAATGCTTTAACCACCCGCGTTACGGCTTATTTCGATCTTCCTGCGAGGCGACATCTTTCTTTTTGGGGTACTCCTTCCACGAACAGGCGTGCAATGTAACGTCTCTGGTCCTCCGGAACGCGAGGCGGCATCGTCCGTGTTCACGCCTAACATCAATGGTGGTTTCAGAAGGAATTCGCGACGAACAGAAAATGTAGGTCACAAGAAAAGCGTATGAAGCTCGCGTTATCAGCCGAATAATACTTCTTAGCCCAGCCACGTGTCATGAAAGATAACATTTATTCAAAAACATAGCGCGCCATGCAAAAGATGCACGGGAGCTCTGTCATGCTTGCGAGCTCCGTCCGTCATCAAGCAGCCGACAAACACGTGTCGCATAAACCTCGGAGCGCCTATAACGCGCGTCAAAAGCGCATCCGGGCTCATATCCAAGAAAAGACAGGCATGCGCCAAGAATGACTGGCCCGGAAGTGCCATAAGCCTCGACGTCGGGCGCGCTTGCGGCAGAGGGCGCGGCAATGCAGTTTTCCGTAGTGTGCCTCGATGTGTGCGTCAGAACGCGCATCAAGGCACCCTAGTTTTCCGTCGCTCAGCCACACACTCGAGATCCCGCAAACTTTTGCTGCCGACAGTATACATAACGCTCGCCGTTAGCTACCTGAAGGATTTGCGCTTTCTGGCGTAGTGGTTAGCGGGACGAGAGGTCGCTGGTTCAATTCCGCGCTTCCGGAAGCATTTTTCTGAATTATTTTTCTTTGGGACTTTAATATATATATATATACATACTTTACATATACGGTGCATGTCGGCGGCGGCGGCGATCGCAAAATCCAGCCGAGACTGTCATATAATTGCTATCGCAATAAAAAGTGAAAACAACAAAACCGAGAATGTTCGCTTGTATCCCCGCGCGCAGCAATATTACGCCACTTTTTGGTGAAAATAAAAGTAAATAAATATGAAGTAAGCACCAAAAGCAAAAATTTTCATGTTGCAGACTTGTTTACACCGATCTAGATAGGCCTAGAGACGTTCGAAAAGGGAAGCGATCTCAAAAACTACGCTAAGTTCCCTTACAAAAAAAATTGTAGCCAGTCTGTGGAAATTCTGCAGACCACCACTCATCCGGCAAGTAGACTAGGAAAATAAAAGTGAAAGACTTTCTGTAAACCCATGTCACCTTTCAAGGGGCAATTGGAACACCCTTTCTGCAGCAAGTCTGCAGAGCCCGAGTAGCCACAGGATGCAGCTTGTCTGCAGAAAGTCTGTTGCCGAGATGCAGCTTGTCTACTGCAGGGATGCAGAATATGTGAAGACGACTGACAGACGTTCTCCAACCCCCCGTCACCTTTCAGCGGGCAAATGGAACACTCTTTCTGCAGAAAGTCTGCAGAGCCCGAATAGCCACAGGATGCAGCTCGTCTGCAGAAAGTTTGTTGCTGGGAGAATCTGTAGTCCAGCCATTCTAGCATTCAATGAAATGAAATGGTATTTTGTTTTTTTTCTCTCTGATTGGTTTTATGTACAGTGTATGCCAACACACAAAGCTAGTAAAGACAAAAAACAATACCCGTATGAGTCAGTTCTGACAGGGCGACGCACTTCCGGCCAGGACTGTGCACCACAGAGAAGTTACATGACTGATTATGTATTCGATGATTCGTACTTGTCCTCAACTTCTTCCTGGTCAGCAGTGGAGGTGCTTTGCCTCGACCCCATCTTCTGAAGCATGGAGCCTAGGCTCCTCTTCAGTTTATCGTCTGAGCATTCATATTTCAGGCATGTATATTCTGTGAAAGAATGAAAATGAATTTTAGGGACATCATATTAAGTCATATGCACTGGGTTTTTTGATAATCAAAAAATCAAAACAACATAGCTGGATTAATCTAGGTTACACTTTTAGTATCATGTGGAAAGTGCAATGTAATGCCCACCAAAGGCAGGCTGGTAAGATTTTTGCAGGAGCAAAATTTTTTTCACTAAGTCGTTAGCACTTTTTTGGTGGCAATGAAAAAGTTCAATGTAAACATAAAACTACTCAGGAAAACACTGCATAGACCACAATGAAGCATACCCACCTGTTTCGAGGTGAAACATTTGGTGCAGTACAACCCCTTTTGTCAAGAATGCAGCACTGTATAGGTAACCACGGAAAGCCAATATGACACAGCAATGTCCATGCATATAAAAAGAAACAGGACAGAATGAGAGAAAGCGTTAGTGCCGACTTCAAATGCAACATTAGGAAAAATCAGAAGACATTTAGGAAGAGAAAGAGTTACATGGAGCACAGAATAAGAGCAACTAACTCCCTATATATCTCAATCGAGGCAAAGTGTGGTACTGTTCCACTGGGCGCGTTATAGTTTTGACAAGTCATAGATTGCAGGGAAAGAGAAATGTAATTCCAAGCAAGGAAAAACAAAATATTACGTATGGAATGATGCAAACAGGAAACTTGCAGGCATAGAACACTTACATCAGGATCTTTTGTTTGTTTCCAACAATTTCTAAAAATATGCCAATGTAAATACCAGTACCAGTGAATTAAAAAAAAAAGCGTGTGGGACTGGCCACTACATATTGGGCCTTTACAAATCTTTTGCAAATTGCTTTTAAATGCCTTGATGATGCATGATGGGATGCCAGAATTGTAGCCATTTTTATTTTTCAGTTAAGGCCGATTCTGTGTGACCAGCACAACATACAGTGCATGGCACTCAAAATGCGTGGCAGAACTTAGGCCACTCGCAAGACAACCTCAGTGTTCATGTTTATTGGATTGCTGAAATTTCATGCATTTTGTTACTGATTAACTATTATGGCTTAATTAAATAAAACATGCAACCTAACATCATAAGTTACAAATGATAATTATTTCAACTCTGAACAAGATAGCCTTGAGCTACGTGATGCCTGCTATTTTAAGGAGTCATGAACTACCCCTCAGTCTTGGTCAGAAAACACATCCTTCGGAAAGCAGCCACTGCTATGAACAGCTCAGCCTAATTTTGCAGTCGTGTGCAGCAAAGAGTTCAGACGCGGAGCACGAAGTTGCCATTTTCTCAGGCGCCATCTTTTCACAAAGGGGCCCGTCCTCACCCTCTTCGCTAGGCGGGGCACCTGCTGTGTGATGTCACGCGGCAGACAGAACGCTATTGGCCGATAGCTGACATAAATCAAAAGCGGCGTTTGGATGAGATGCGCTTCTCGCCATGTGGTGCCGCCACTTGCCAGCGCTGCGCTCCTCATTCTGATAACTTTACACCGTAGCCGCACTTGCGCACACGAATCACAGGGAGAGAGCGATCGCATTTCAGCACGCGCACCGACGTAACCTCTTTCCCCCGTGCCATCCCTCCCTGTGCAGCTTCCAGTGTACGTGCTTGTCAGCACAAGAAATGAAAGCGCTCAGAGCGTGCGCCAAACCGCCGTAACTCCGCTCGTTTTTGGCGGGTTCGAGAAATTTTTGAGGCAACCGATTTGGGAGGCAGTAAACTCCGATACTGACGTCATTAGATCATTACTTAAAAAGTGGTTCATGACCCCTTTAAGTTGTAACCATAACTGAGAGGTGTAACCACGGCATCTGCAATTTCTGAAAATAAGGAATGGCATTGAGTATGATGCATTAATGTACAGTATAACAGAATAATTTAAAACGCTTGATTCCTCCTAGCGCAAAAAATGACAAAAGCCAACACAAACGATGGTCAGTGTGTGTTTAACTATGCTTCAGAGTATTTTACGTATGTCAAAGGCAGCAAATGAGTGAGAAGTATTACTTGACAGTGCTGTAATGCCATCAAGCTGAACAGTTTGGTTTATGGAAACACATGCTGTGATGAGCATTTGTCACAAAAGGGTATACTTCAGACAAGTTAGTAAACTTGCAAATAACAAAGGGTGAAGTGCTTTGTTGCAGACATAACAGACCTTCTGGAAACCATCCCACAAAGACTATCAGCTTTCTGTTATGTCTTCAACCGGTAAACTAAAAATGCATCTGCTTGATTTTTTTGTAGTGTTAGATGTACTGATATACTGGAAAAAATGTTCATGGCAGAACTATGAACTCGCATAACGTCAGAGGATGTCATAAAACACAAAGAACTGCCGCAGAAAATTATTTCACCTAATTTAGCGTTACTCTTCCTTGCTTCATTGCTTATGCATAAATTTTCCTCCAATTTTGCCTCTTAAGGGGGGTTTGAGGGTCTTGAAAGAAAAGCCCTTTTTAATTATTACCCTCAAACTGGCATGCATGTGCATCACTGAATGGAGATTTCGAGTCTACAAATAATAATATCTAATTCAAAAGGAAGTAACTGCAAATTTTCACATTGTAATTAGGTAATTTTTCACAGGTCGTTATGGTTACTTACAATACAAAAAGTTACTTTTCAGAACCACGTGGTTCTTCTAAAAGGTCCACCCCAACGGCTAAAGCACATAGTATGTCACAACACGTATTTCATTGATCCGAAATAATTTTTAAGCTTGGAAGGTGGAAATTCCAGTAATTACTAGCTGGTATTTTTGAAATTACAACTGCATCAAGGTTGAAAAGGAAAAAAAGAAAGCTTTAGCCTGCAGCTCATGTGTTGCTGAAAGGAATGGTACCAAGTTTGTTTAAATATATTTACAGAAACTTCTGAAAAACTTCCGTGATATAGATTCACTTCACAAAAATAAAGAATACGAGAAAATGTTTCAAGCCTGAAAAACATTCATAATTTAATCTATGGTGCCTGTAGAAAACAAAAGTCTATTTCGCCATTACACAACACTGTCCCGGAGCATAATTGCGATCACAAATACATTCAAAGTATGATTCATGAAACTGACATTTTTACGATTTTTTTTGCTATTTTAAGCCCATCATCCCCCCCCCCCCCCCCCACGTGAGAATCGCTTATAATGGTCACCCATGTGCTTAGGTATCAAGAACATTGACCTACGAAGGACTGCAGCCACCCTCTTTTGGTCCAATCCAGCTTTCGCTGTGGCTGTTGGCCTGACGGCCAAACAGCGTTTTGTTCTCCAGGTCCGCGTCAGTGAAGAGAACACGCAGCAGAGCCCTTACGAATTTGGAAGGGGCGTCACGAAAGTTTTCCTGAAGCCTTGTCAGAGTAGCCCTTGACACCACGACGCCACCGCCAATATTTTGGTGCTGCAATAACAAAACGCAGGTATGTTCACAAACTATACCTGCGTAGAAGTGCAGAACACAATAAAATTTAACATCAAAATGCCCTATTTTGGCTTGATGACAGAGTCGAAGCAGGCAGTAGTGTGGTAAAGCAACTGTTTCAGAGTGCAATTTTGTGGAAGTTCTAAATATTAAGGCATTATTTGGAACTCAGCCACACGTCAGTAAACACTGCCCTCCTCAGCCACATTCTAAGTTGACAGAGTGCAGGCGTGGGCATGTTGGTAATTCATTTCACTATTTTAGCACACCGGTAAACAGGACAGAGGACAGAAGAACGACACGAACACAGTGCTATCTTCAAACATTTCATCTATTCCAGTAGGCGTCGCACCAATAAATATGCAGAGAAGGACACACAGGCGCATTTGTATAAAAAATGAAAACAGAAAGGACTTGCAAACACATGAATATCTTGGGTTATAAATTGTTGACAATGTATTTTAAATATCATGACAGCGGGATGATGAAAGAGAGAGAGAAGTAAATTTATTTCGTCCAGTGGTTTAGGGACCAGGCCCCTGCCTTAACGTCGGCCAGTAGCCCTTGGGCCCTGGCAGCGTTTTCGACCAGATGGATGGCCCAGAGTTGCTATTCTGGATCTGAGCTCAGTAGTACAGCCTCCCATTGCTCATCATTAATGATTTTGCGGCCCTGCCGAGACGCCTGAGGGCAAGCACACAGAATGCGTCTCAGATTTGCCCGTTCCTTGCATAACTGGCATAACACACAGTGGCCCGAAAGCAATGACATATTTCAGAGCATATCATCCCGCAGACATTCATGTTATTTAAAATCCATTGTCAGCAATCTGTAACCGAAGATGTAAGCATGTTTGCAAATTCTTGCAGTTTTCATTTTTTGTTCCTTACAAACGCACCTGTGTGTGCTGCTTTTCAGCCTATTTATTGGTGCAACGCCTACTGAAAGGAACCAAATGTTTGAAGCTAGCACTGTGTCCGCGTCGTTCTTTTGTCTTCTGTCCTGTTTAACAGTGCGCTAAAACAGCGAAACATATTCTACGCTGTCTCCCTTCAGCTCATGTGCGTCGCAGCTGGCGGCACATCTACAGCTTCTGAAGGCGCGCATTATCCTGCGAAGATATTTTCATTTACTTCTGATCGTGAGTGCAAATGCAAGAAAATTAGTAGCGTGGTCTAGCTTGTTGAACAAACATGCAGCTCAGTGTTTCGTTTCTCACCCAGCAGAAATGGACACTGAACCCGAATACATGCAGACAGCGTTTGACCCTCGTAGCACAACGGCACGGACAATACCTGTGCACCACTGCCTTGGCCGCCAGATTCCTCTAATTACCAGAAGTATGTTACTACTGTTGTAACTGATAGCCGTCATTTGCCTTAATATTGGTAGTTTGTCATGGTAAAATAACATGCAACTATTACTTCGAAGTTGGAGCTTGCATTGTCATGCTCTGACGTTACATCATTAATGTCAAAGAAGCAGGAATGCAAAAAATCATCATATTGCAATGCCACAAACAAATTTTTAGCTATAGTCGAATACCGATATAACGAATACCGCTACAATGAGATTTCGGCCACAACAAATAATTTTCGATTCCCCGTCACCCACCCATAGAAACAATGCGAAAAATGTCTCGTAACAACGAATACTTTTTCTGGGTATTTCCGCTTCAATGAAAGTTTCACTAGTGTGGCCACATCAAAAGACCCGTGTCTTCATCGGAGACATACTTTGTGCCACCACACGCACATCCCGGTAATTTTTTCACCATTGAGATTCTCGGCGACAGATCGTCCATTCACCATGACGATGCTGGAGGGTTTTATGTGCGTGCAAGCCACAGCAGAATCGTTCAAGAACTTCCGCCATGGTTTTTGACGTAGCGCTCAGAACGAAACTACAGCTCGTCCTCGCTAGGCTTGCGATCGCAAATGACAAGCACGGCGTTATGAAGGCACGCGCGCTACCAACGACATTTTGCCGCAACCACTGCGAACATAATGCGGTCGTGTCGACGCAACCATGGGTGACCACGAAAGTATGCGCGAATCCAACGTACGCGCACATACTCAAGACAATGATGTGGACAAAAACCGCAGCAGAGGTAATTCTAGCCACCCTAGCAGAGGCGATCACGGTTATACAGATAACAACGACGCAGTTTAAGGGCACATGCACGGCCAGCGAGCAGATTAAAAACGGAACTACTTTCTGCTGCCGCCGCTGCACAGGAAACCACGGTGACAGCCAACGTTTATAGATTCTATAAACGTGACCGCGGTCGCTATCGTCGCGATCATCGATGGTGAATAAGCTCCGAAAGTAAGCAGCTAACACAGCAAACGATTAAAGGCAATGAAGTCGTCAAATGACACAAAGCGTTTCGGCTTTCCTGTCGCTCGCTCATGTCACATCGCTCAGTGCGGAGCTTTGGCGCTCGGCTTTCAGTCGGCCTGTATCGATCATTCGCGGCGCTGCGCGCTCGGTACGCTTTGAGGTGGCCTGAATATGTATAACCAGTACCCCCCCCCCCCCCTTTACAAAATGCTGGAGATCGAAAAAAAGATACTCGCGTATTGACACGGGGCCGCCTTCCTTGCATTTTGTGAAGCCATGCCGTGAAACCAACTTCCGCACCGAAATTAGAACCAGCACCCTGAGTTCACCCCCAAATTTTGTATATATTTTGTGCGTGTTATACGTTCACTCGGTATGCGGCCAAGTACATCTGAGTTAGCGAGAGTGCAATGCGAAAATTAATGCATGTGCTGACCGGGACCAAGGAACGAGTAATATTAACAGTCAGATTTTTCTAACTTTTGTGGTATATACATGAAATATCGCTGGAACGAAATTCCGCGATGAGAATTTTTTCGCGCGTCCCGTCAGTTTCGTTGTAGCGGGATTGGACTGTGTAACGATTCCTGTGAGAGCGAATTCATGAGTAAATATCAGACGGTTAACACAAAGCACTTAAACTGTCTTAATTGCTAGCAAAGTTCCCCTAACTGGTGCGCTTGACAAGATTTATGGTCCATTTAATTAGTCACTAAATAAACTGGCTGTGATATGGTGGAGACAGGTTGGTAAACATTTGCTGCACGCCACACGTGCGTCGAGCGAAGCTTGATAAGGACACCACTGTGATGACGTAAATAGTGGTGTGCGGCCGTGACACCACAACGAGACTGGGAGTGAGACAGCTGGTGCTGATGATTACTGTGTAGCGACAACCGAAGATGGTGATGGTGATTGGAGAGATCACGGACGGCGATTAAGACTCACACCAGGCCGCTGGCACGCTGAACAGCCAGGAGCTCGTCTCAGGCTGTCACGGCACGCTTGCGGCCTGCTGTGCCAGCGGTCTCGTGAGAGTCTTCATCGCCACATGTGATCTTTCCAATCACCATCACCACCTTCGGTCGTCGCCACACAGTAATCATCAGCACCAGCTGTCTTGCTCCAGGTCTCATGGCGTCACGGCCGCACACCACTATTCACATCATCACAACCACAAAGGCATGCAAACAAACTATGAAGTGTTTTATTGACCGGAGAACGTCACTTAAACAGACTATCCGAAGAGAACTGCACAGATATAAACAAACACACCAAATGATAGCACACGTAACCCATAAAAAAATCTCTGCACCATAAAGTGATACTGAAGCATCACTTACACAGCTATTACCTTTTGTCTTGATAAAAGTTTCCAAAACTTCCCGAGCACACATGTTCTTGCTGTGCCCTAGTATCTTAACCTGATGAAATCATGCCTCACATCCACCATCTAGCCCCTCAAACTGAACCAACTAGCCCCTCAAGACGTCCTGACCCGAGTAAACAAACTCTTACCGTGTTCTCTTGAGCCTGTGCAGGTGTTGCTGGCTCAGAAGCTTCAAGCTTATTGACTAAGCGCTGGAGCTTTTTGAGGATTTCGGAAGTATCTGGAAGACAATAGTTGGAGAAGTTTAAGAGCAAGCATTTTGATCAAGGAGTATCATGTACAGGAGCAGCGACTGCTAATGAAAGAGCTTTTATTGGTGCCCCGATAGTCAGCTTTGATACTTCTGTACAGTTTACGCCACCGCACATTAGTTCCTGCCCAGTCTGTTCTCTGGCTAAGGGCGCACGGTAAGGCACATTTTTTTTTAAATAGTCACTTTTTTTTGCAATTTGGTGTATTACTTTGTGCATATTTTCCATATTTGTGCTTCTTTTGGAAAGTCCTTTATGTGGCTGAAAATCAGCTTTTCAAAAGAAAGTAGTGACTGAACATGCACCCTTCTTATCTTCAATTTTTCCAGAACTTCCTGTACGAAAGCCAAAATTCTTGTGCGGAGCCACCTGTATATAAGAAGTGGTCGGGTAACTTCTAAGGCAGCCCGAATATGCGGTGCGCCTTTTTATTTGCATTCGTTCTTCAGACAACATCTGTGCACTTTATCTCTTAGCTTCATTACATACTGTGTCTGTCATGCTTGTCGACGTTCAGATGCTGAGGATGAAGAAGGTCTCCAGCAAGTGTAAATTTCACAGCGACCAATACAGCTGTTTTGTAAATGAAATGAATGCCAGTGATGTACTGAGGTGCTGAACGCTGAACCAGCAAGCTCTTCCTCGCTGCACTTCTAAGTCTTTTCAGCATGCCTCAAGGAGAATTGCACAGATGTTGACAACGAATATGCTCTAATGGACATGAATATCATTTGTGATGCAGTTAGACAGAATTATGCATGCAAACTGTGCCGTAGAAGTGTTGAGCTAATCGGAATTGAGTTGCCGAGTATTTGCTGTCTTGGTCTAGGCTTCAGTCTTGAAGCTGTGTATGTGGAATGAGATGTTAGCTATCCAGCTGTTTTTTTTTTACTTTAAACTCTATTATCCCAAAACCATGTTTTTACTACTTAGTTACCATTATTTCCTACGTGTTCCAAGATATCCAGTTGTTTCTTTTTCCTTGTACTCTGCATAAGTGCAACGAACTACTGTACCAATGTTGAAGTTATGCACATTAGAGTATTTGTGCAAAAAAAATTGAAAGGCACAAATTAACTCAAAATTTATGTCCTAGTAGTAAAAAAATCAAACAAAATAATAATATTAGCAAGATTTGAATTAATTTGGTACAGTTAAAAAAGCACTAAATTTGGGAGAGAATGATGTATTCGTTATGTAACTACTAATTTCATATACTGCGAGAACGGTTCCTTAAATGGTCAAAAATGCATGGGATGTATACAACTGACCCTGTGCCCTTAAGACGTAGCTACAAAAGCTCACACTTTATATTACTTGTCACTTATCAGTGCCCATTATTGTTCATTGTCTAATATTAATTGCTGAAGTTTAACCAGTGGCGTAGCCCTTTTTTTTCTCCCCCCCCCCCCTTTTTTTGGGGGGGGGGCGTGGAATACAGGGTACAAAACGACACTTCACCATATTGTTCCGCCCGGCGCCCATATCAGATTAAGAAGGTGCCTCCTGCGCTGCCCCGAAAAAGATTGCTGCCTAAGCCCCTGGGTTTATCCAAAATCACGATATGATTATGTGAGATGCCATAGCGGAGGGCTCCGGAAATTTGGACCACCTGGGCTTCTTAATCATCTGCTTCAGCTTAGGCTGCAGACACTGGCACGCTGATGCTGGCTTTTTGTTAAGCAGGAACTGCTTATGAATTGCAACATGAAACTCTGCTATAGGAGAATAGGAACTTGCAAGGAACATCACAAGGTATTTTGACCACTGGTATGACTAATGAAAGGCACATACCACCTACATCTTTTTGAGCATCTAGTGACAGCTTCAGAATAGCATTTTCTACCTTTAGCTCTTCAATTTGCGATACATGTCACAGCACGCATTTTTCTGCAAAAAATTAGTTGAATTGTATGTGTATTCTGCAAGAGTGACTCTCTTAGACAGACACACTGCTGCACCTGTACTGAAAAATCTGTGACGGCTCTAACAAGAAACCGCAACCAGTACATTTATGTCCAAGAGGAAAAACGCCACAGTGACGCATCACAGCCCTTACCCATGTAAAGATGAGGTGACTGAACTGCTTGTGCTCAACAGTATTGTTAAAGGAGTGCTGACACAACGATTTTGCATCTTGTTTCTTCTACAATAAGTAGCTAATAACCCACTTATCAGGGATGGAAGCCTCGCACTTCTGGAATCAACTGCTGCAGGTTTAACTATTAGCGACGGGAAGATTTCCGTGGTGCCACAAAGAACCGTGTAGAGAAACATCAGTTCTCAGTCCCTTTAAATATCCTAAAGATAGTGCACTCCACCCAATGGGTATATCATGACATTTGGATTGAAATTCGACGATTATACCAATAAATTCTTTACAGACAGGATTTCTACGACAACTTACTGCAGAGTACATAAACAAGTTTAAAGGAGAACTGACACGATTTTGAAGTGCAGCAAAACCGACATTTTTGGTTTCCTTGGCATGTAGTATTAACGCTCTCCCCACGCACCAGCCCGGAAACACGTATACAATATTTTAGTTTGACTTTAAAGTTTTCATCTCCCAGCATCGGCAAGGCAGCTTCACTGCCATAGTCAGTGCTATGACGTGTCAAGACAGCTCACTAGGTTTGCTAAATCTGCGTCCTGCATACAGCCTTAGTCACAAAAATCGCTGTCGGAGGACCTGGACGACAGTTCACTCATCATGAACCACGAGCGACTGATAGCAAAGGACAGCAGGTGCATGTTTCGCGAGTTGCAGTCGGCCCGTGACGTCACGGGAAGACTTGACACGTCACTGCGAAGCCTTCCTCTCGAAACTGAAATTGCCGTTTTAAAGTAGCGGTAATAAAAATATATTCAATGCATCCCCAGGCACCACGACACTCTTTTTAGGGTTCTCGACACTCGTGTTTTCATTTAGAGCAACAATCCAAAAATTATAAGATTCTTGTCAGTACACCTTTAACTACACAGAATGGTGCTCATGCAATACCAAACAAAAACGCCAGGCCTGCGCTGAAATCGCAGCACAGTCACAGCGAAAGCTGGAAGAGCGCCGTTTCTAGAACCCGTTGTAAGCTCTCTTGGCGCTACAATAGAAGTACACTAGAATGGTACCCACTACGCCATAAATCACAATTTTTGTGAAGTTGGGAAGCACCTACTGAGACATTATTCGTCATTCTGCGGAGAAGCGAGGCACCAGCTACACGTCTGTAAGGCATTATGTGCACTTTGTTGACGCGACGACTGATGACGATGAAGAATTATGGCTCAGCCCTTTGTAATGGATTGGAAGCATTAAACGGCCCACCAGTTACGCAACTTGCATTGGGTGACGCCCGATCGCTATTTCCCTCTCCCGTCATGCTGTATAACATACGTTGACGTGGGAGAGAGACGGGGGGGGGGGGGGCGACGACCTTACTGAGACCCCGAGAAAATGGATCATTCGCTTATGGGCTTCCTCGGCAACCAATACAAGTGCACTTGCGAGGAACCCACTACGCTATAAATCATTGTAATTTTACTGAGACCCCGAGGAAATGGATCATGCGCTTATGGGCTTCCTTGGCAACAAATACAAGTGCACTTGCGAAGAACCCACTACGCTATAAATCATTGTAGTTTTTGAGAAGTAGGGCAGCAGGCACTGTGCCATTTTTCGTCATTCTACGGAGAGCCGTGGTACCTGCTAAACACATGTAAGGCATTATGCGCACTTTGTTGATGCTGTGCCTGATGACGACGAAGAATTATGGCAGAGCCCTTTGTAATGGGTTGGAAGCATTCAACAACCTACTCGTTGCGCAATTCGCATTGTGTGACGCCTGGTTACAGAATTCGCGTTGCGCGACGCTTGGTGCTTATTTTACTCTTCTACCACGCTATATTACATATGCTAATGTGGTTCCTTCTCGACATGAAGCCTGTATAAGACCTTTTTGCAAAGCAGTTTCAAGCACCGGCATGGCTCAGAGGTTGAATACTGGGCTCCCACGCAGAGGGCCCAGGTTCGAACCTCGTTCCATTAGTTTTTTTTTTCTTATTTCGAGTGATACTGGTTAGGGACACCGGCGGCGGCGGCGGCGGCGGCAGCGGCGGCGGACAACTACGGCGCCAAAAACGGCCGGTGAAATGATCTCATAACAGCTTTCGCTGTAAAAGAATGGGGACAACAGTAGAGCAGGAAAGCACGATTGTGAAGCACGAAAACTGATACTAAAGAGTACTTAAAAATTCGCAACGTCCATGGGTGTTCCTGCTTCTAATATACCCATTCTCTGGAGAAAGCAAAAGCCATAAACTGTGGATGTATGACTGATAGGATCAGCCATGGGGTGATTTATTATTTGTTGTTTGATGATATTAGTGTGCTTGAGATTTCGTTTCAGCATCACAAGCTAGGCGAAGCTAACAAAGGTTGTTGTTTTTGTGCAATATTAATCGTAGTTGCACAATTGCTTTTTAACTGCTCTGAATCGTTCAAGGACTCACTTCCTTCATATCAATAACCACTTTGACAGAAAGAATTTTGTGAAATTCTCAACAGTAGAAATTTATGAACAGAGTATTTTATTAATAAGCATTAAGGCAAGCGTGTCGCTCTAACAGACACTGCGGACCTCGAAGCAGTTGCCATTGCCACTAAGCAAAGTAATGTTTGAACTCCCCTACCAATTTGCACTTACCGCTGCCAAAGGGCTACGTTTTGCTTGCGCTGCCAGTTTTGTCCTTTTTCGTTCCATCTTGTCAGCCTCACCTGCAGATACAATGCATGTTTCTTGCACACACCTCAGAGGACCAGAACTGATAGTGCTGGGCCACATGAAATAGTTCAACACTTCGCGACCTCACTTTTAGTTCATGGACCAAGCATGGTCTAGAAAGACAGAGAGAAATAAAGAGAAAGGAAGGAAAAACAGAGAAAAAAGACAGAAAAAATCGAAGGAAGAGAGAAAATATATAGACAGACAAAGCAAGATACCGAAAAAGAAAAAGCGAGAAATAGTGAAAGGAAATAACGAATGAGAAAGAGATAGGAGGAGCGAGAAATAGAAAGCAGCATACAGAGAGAGAGAGAAAGCGATAGAAGCAGGCAAAAAAACACAAAAACAGAGATCAGACTAAAAGAAAAAGGAAGTTAAAAAAGACAGCGAAAAATAGACAAACAAAGCAGGCCACTCAGCTACGCCGTTACTTAAGGCTTGGCACCCATAGTGCGCAGCCGCATTAATTTTTTTTATTTTGCTTTCTTGCTGCAGATACTGGCCGCTCACGTCTTTGCTTTGAAATTATTTGCATTGCCGTAAACCTTAATTATGCCTTCATTTACGATGTTCGAGGCCTAAAATGTGTTTTTCCTACCTATTTTTGGCGCCTAAAACGCGCTTTTTAGTGCCTGAAAGTCCGGCCTCTACTGATCGCCTAATATTAATCGGCTCTGATCACAAGCAAAAGTGCCCGCGTGACACCGATATAACGATAAGATATAACTATAATATAAACCAATATAACTGGTTTATATTAAAGTAATGTAACGATAAGATATAACGAACACTGCGTACCGCGGATGCACACATGGAGTACCTCATTGGCAGCAGCGTAGACGCGATATGCTGTGATTTTTTTTATTTGAACACTTTCCATACACATAATTGTGTCATTTTATGTATGCAGGCAGCCCGTCATCTATGAGAGAAGTTAATAGCCGCCTGTTAAAGGTCAACTCCGGCGATTTTTGGCCATGTCAAAGTAATGGTGCTTTTATGTTCCTGAGACGCACCTGTTACGGGCCCGATAGCAGAAATACTCGGCAAATTGGAGAATAATTTTAAATAAGCAAAAAAGCGCAACACCGAAACCGAAACCCAACCGAGTGTACTGTCTACGTATGACGTAGACGTTGTTACGAACGAACCGGATGTCGTGCAAGGCATGCCAGTCACGCTGGGGCGGAGTATGAAAACTGTGACAGCCGGTACAACCAGCGAAGCGCCGGCCAAACCAACGCTGTCTGTCGCCTTGTGCACAACAGACGCTCGCTGTAGCGACCTAAGCGCCGAAGTCAGCGGTGCCCTCGGCTGCGTCACTTCCGCCGCCTTGCCAATACTGACGTCACAGACGCAATGTTGCCAATAATTGTGGGAAGCAAGGAGGGCGTTTGCAGACAATCTTTAAAATTAATTTGCAACCAATCGTACCCTTAAAATACTGTATAGTTGGTGAGAAATGGTCACAGCAAAAAAAGAAAAACGCAGATCCCACGCATTGAGGGAGTCTATTTTATGCAAGCCCTAGGTCTATATACATACTGTGTTGCAGTAGCATGCGGTTTAAAAATTCCGGGATGTGCTATTTCTGATCAAAAGAACATAAAGCACCGTGCCGAGGAAGTTTTAATAAGAGTGCAGTATGAAAAAAAGTGCAGCAGTGCAGAAACCGAACCCCAGCTGCTTACGCGCTGGCAACGCCAAAAAAAAAAAAAAGAACTGTTTGTCGGAACACAGCAAAATATTTGCAAATTAATTGCAACGTTGGGAATATTAAGGAGACAAGACATAGGAAATGAAACAATTAGGTAGTGATGTCAATCATTTTTGATGGCCTATTTTCCACGTATCGTAAGATAAGATGCACCTTACCTACCGCACGCCGATTCGCCCGTGCGTTCGGCTGCTGGCGTTCCGGATCAAGACGCCGCGCACAACTTCCAATTACCGTACACACACAACTTCTATTACACATATCAACCAGTTCAACAGCAAGCACGGTGCGCAAGCAAGCTATGCGTCAGCGATCAGTCGAAGGACGCAATGTTGAATCGGTTGAATGTTCTCGATGTTGTTCCATAACGTTCTCGAGTGCAGTGAACCCATAGGCGTGCGCAGGGGGGGGCAAAGGGGGCGAGAAGGGGGGGCGCAAAGTCAGCCCTATACATTGTAGGGGGGGCGATAGGGGGGGCGCAAAGGCAGCCGCATACATTGACATAATAGGGAGGGGGGGCGCTGCGACGAACCTTCGCCCCCCCTGAAGGGCAACCCTGCGCACGCTTATGAGTGAACCTGAACACCGACTGCAACGCTAGCGCAAACAGTCAAGATTTACCAAATGTCGAAGTAAACGGCATCTCGCACGATGTCACTGCGCTAATGCAACTATGTTTACAGATCCGGACCTAGCGAACACGCCCGGGCGTGTCACGAAAAGAGACCGATGAAGCCATCAAGAGAGTTCGCGAGCACATGGCAACATTCGCCGTACGTTTCATTAGTTCCACCGCTAACCGCGCAGTCGATCCATACCTGTTGATGGCTCGAAATCACTTCTAATATCATCTTGAAGAAACACACACACATAATGCCGTCCTGCCGAGCGTAACACGGCACTGAGGCTAAAAGATCGGTCACTTCTCAACACACGCTAGCAACGCGCCGGACGGTCTGGAAGGGACATGGCCGCCGCCACCCAATGTTGCCCGCGTGCAGCCTACCTTTGCGGTACTCTGATTTTCCAGTGACTCTAATCGCTCCGGTGGAAACACCGGGGCGACGAAGAGGAGTACGAGCGGCGAGTCCTAGCCTTGTACGAACGCTTTGGAAAAAAGATAGTATGTATGCAAACGATCTAGTACCTTCGTTTCTGAATGCACGATTTTTTACGTGTTGACAATCTCAATATCAGCTTGTGCTAACGTGTATGTCATTAAGACAATTAATGGAATTATATTTACGTGCATGATAACTAAAAGAAAAACGAATGTATGCCCGGAATGGCTGCACTGACACTGTGTGAGCCAGCTTTAGAGTTTTTCCTGGGGACGCTTTGTAAATAAGACCTCGTCAAGTCTCGCTCTAACAAACTCGAAGTCGTTTATCATTCAAGTTAAGCGTATTTTTTCAACACGTGCGTCGAGATACTTTAACCTCACGTCAAGTGCATTCGAAACGCAGTTATAAGCTAACGAGGACTGGAAAGTTCAGCTTAACAGGTTACATGATGCAATAATGACTTGTACTCGAATTGTACGGTTTCGTTCATCGGACTCGGAGCGTTCACGTGGCCTTTTTCAAAGGAGTCTTCACTTAATTATTTAAAATACGCATGAAACTCTATTCGATTATCGTTTGGTCGCTATTTTTTGTTGCATGGTGAGCCGCATTTAATAAACAATTATAAACGTTAGCTAATTCCTGGGATGCGTACCTTTAATAGCTTTAAATTACTCGCATGTTCCAACATGCTTATTGTGGCACAAGATTTTCTAAAATTAGCCTATGTTTTGCGCATTTTCTATCTGTTCTCTGTGATGTTATTACCACGTTGCGCTGTGTTCGAGTTAAATTTTCCTTCTTGTAACATAAATTGACATAACACCGCAGTTTTGGTTTCGACTCGCCAGGAAATGTATTTGGTTTCTAAACAATCGAGGTTACAACAGGCGCGCAGAGTTGCAATGTGTGCACTCGGGAATCTAATAATTGGAGAAACGCAGAGAACGTTAGAAACCCGAATGGATGCGGTATTTTTGTCCCAGAATGGAGAAGGTACGAGGGGCGTCAAAATCGTTCCTTTATTCAGGCTGTGAATTTATGCAGTTAAAAGCCTTCCGGACATTCAAGTGTTTGAGATTTGACAAGTCCTCCTTAAAGCGCTACAAAATGCATGTTTCAGTGCTTATGAAATTGTCATAGCATATTTGACGGGACGTTCCCTTCAATCGTTCTGCACCGAACACCAATTCTTTCAATTTTTTTGCAGTTCCTGGCTTTGCAGAATAGACAAGTATCTCATAAAGCGACCACGATTGTCTGCTGAATTGCCCAGAAATCCTCCCGGCCTCTGCGATGCAGCCGATGACCATCCAACCCGCCATGGCGGAACCTCTGCGCCCTCCATGGACACTTTGGGTGCCATAAGCGCTGCTACTGCTGACACACCCAGGTCTGCGAGTTCGTCGGCTCCGAATGAAGGAAAGGTCCTGGAATCAGCTTCAAAGAATGGGGGTGCCACAACTGGAAAACCAAGCACTCATGGGCGTCTTGAACAGATTCGGCAGGGGCCCACTAACGGCAACGGTGGACGAGGGTTTCGGAAGAGTTGGCAATCAACCTACAGCTGGCTTTCCTACAATACACAAACAGTAAGGTGTATTGTGACATCTGCGTACGTGCTACTGACAAAAGGTTCCACTCCCGCGTACATCCCGACACAAAGACTCGCTGATCGCTTTTGTCGAAACTGGCTTCCAGAACTGGAAAAAAGATTTGCAAAGGTTTAAAAGCCACGAAAATTCGGCATTGCATCGCGCAGCTTCCACAGCTCTGACAGCTTTCAACGTGGGGCTGAATGTGGCATCTGCTCTCTCAGAGTCTAAGCAAAACCAAATGAAGGAAAGCCGTAAAGCTCTGATGGCTATATTGTCATCCATTCGCTTTTTGGCTTTCCAAGGTCTGGCGCTGCGAGGACACGATGATGACGAGGGGAACTTGATGCAACTGTTACTGCTGCGCGAAGCCGATGTGCCGGGACTAGCAGCATGGCTAAATAGAACAGGCTATAAATGGATCTCCGGTGACATCCAGAACGAGATGTTCGAGTTAATAACACGCAGCATGCTTCGCTCCCTAATGAAAGAAGTGCACGGGGCAGGGTTTTATGCGGTTATTGCTGATGAAACTTCTGACATAACTACGCAAGAGCAAGTATCCTTCTGCTTTCGGTATGCTAAGGAAAACTTGGAAGTGGAGGAGGTATTCGTTGGATTTTATGCAACTGCGGACACCTGAGCCCGTACTCTTTTTTTCTATTTTGAAAGATGTGCTTTGTCGATTCAATCTTCGGATTGAGAACTGCCGTGGGCAATGTTATGATGTGGCTGCAAATGTTTCTGGCAAGAGCGGTGGGCTTCAGGCCCTTGTTCAAGAGATAGAACCAAGAGCTTTGTATGTGCACTGCCTTGCGCATACACTGAACCTGTCTTTGCAAGATTTGTGCACGAAAATTCACGTCGGTCGGTATTTTGTTAGCTTGTTTACGGACCTCGTCAATTTTGTTAGAACTTCCCCAAAGTCACAATTCCCGGGAATCTGACCCAGCCGCGGAAAAAACAGCGAAGTAGAATCACACGACACGGGTGGTCGTGTGTACTTCGTCCTTTATCCCTCGTTCTCAGTTCTTTGAACGCATTCAATGCTTTAGCTCTCCTATCCATCTCCACAATCGAGTTCCGCACTCGGCATGCACATGCATTGCTACCATTCAGCACTGTAGCCAGGCCGGGGTTCAAACTCCTGCCCTCCACCCCGAAAAAAATTTCTAGCGACGCCCTGGCTACATCCGGGTAGACACCTGAGACATAGATCACACACTGGAGATCGGCGCAAGCACAGCCGTTTGCGCCCAGCGCACTTAATAAGATGCGGGCGTGTTTCCTGTCCTTGAAATAGACCTACATCTCTTGAACTTTAATTATGCCGCAGCGTACTCTTACAGGACTAACGGAATTATACTCAACATTAAACTGTTGGTCTCCAGCAGTCTCAAGTACGTGTACGCACGTATTATTGAGATCTAACAGACGTATACGCATTAGTACGTCCGTACATCTAGACGAAGGTGAACTAGTAAGACGTGGGTTTGGGCCAGTTGGTTCATACCTGATACAAAACATACGAGCGCTAAGAAAACGGGGACACTTACTAAGCCAAATTTCTCCTACATTGGGCTCTTTCTTGTCTGCGACAACCAAGCACAACGGTGCCGTTACCCTCGTCAACCTCATCGCCGTCGCAACATGTCAGTCTCGGTTGAGCGCCCGTCCTGTGTGCCTCTTGTCTGTGTCCCCGTTTTCTTAGCGCTCGTATGTTTTGTATCAAGGTGAACTAACATGCAGATGCCGCTTGTGAGGCCTGAGTATCGATCCTTTGCCGGTACTTGAATGCTAACCCAAACGTCGCGTGATCGAATCGCGGCCTAGGCGGCCGCATTTCTCACGGGGACAAAAACGCTTGAGGCCTAGCTGTACGAGCGCTGAGCGCTTTTCTCTTTTATTAGTTCGATCAGAGCACCTCATATGAGACCAGTTTCATAGGCTGGTTTCTTGATTAGTTGCCACCGTCTTGTTGTATATATATTCATCAGCAAGATTACAGGGAAAGTGCAAGACACGTCTGTCAACATCTTGAAATGCAAGAAATAACGAGCTTGCTGAAAAGGGTTTACAATATCTGTTCCTTTGTTGTGTTATGCCGCGCTCTCCCCGAGTCAGAAATAACTGAACAAAGAGAAATACATCGCATTTATTTATCAAAGTAAGCTATAGCTTTGACATCCTACGTTCGCGTTTTGTATTCACGCAAACCACGAAGTTTCCAAATGTCCTAGTACCATTACACCTGTCCATAGACATAGCAATACCGCATACCTTGTTCGCCCCCACAAACATATGAATCCCCATTTAGTAAAAAAAAAAACCCAAATGAAGCAACGATTTTAAGCGTTCTAGAATAAATGCCTTCATCAAAATCCAGACATCAATAACCCCAATCAAAATTGTGCTAATAATATGTAGTCCTGTCACCTGTTGACAAAAAAAAACAATAAACAAACGCAAAAAGTTTTGTTATGTTTTTAAAACTGTTTATTTTTGTGTCAACAGATGGCGCTACAATCAGGAAATGTTTCAATAGTTTGGTTAAGGACGAGTTTGGATCTTGTTATTCAAAGTGCAGTACTCTATTTTAAGCACTGGCCTCTTAGACGGCACGGCTAGGCCACTAGGCATCGCGAGTAGTTTTGTTGGTTTTGTGGTGAAACCTGGTGGCACCAATTAGTCTTTTGTCGATAGATTGTGAAGTCGCATTTCGGTATGCCGGCACCGAAAGTAGCCTACGTCGGGTACAAGGACGGGTACAAGGCGATAGTCGGCGTTAAGCTGATTAAAGACTTCGACCCCGCTACTGTGGAGGACTGCGACAGAAACAAAGAAGTGTATTGGAAGAGTAACGTGTAATGCGGTGTTGAAGAGGGCTATTTTCCTGCAGATATCATCGTCCTTGGTGGTGGGTGCAGTCTTTGAAGTGTCGCTTTTGCTGACGTTGGTTCAGGGAACTGTTAGCAGCACAGGACGAATGCGTGGCGAACGTTGCTACTTGCATAGGTGTTTGTTCGGCACTTGGTCAAAAGAAGACACACGGAAGCTGTGTGTTTTCTTTGTGTGCCTTCTCTTGTCCGTGTGTGGTGTTCGCGCAGGTACAACTAAGTTGTTCGTTATGCTTAACTAGCAAGTTCATATCGCTGTTTTGGTGTGTTCCCGGGCATTCTTCAATATTTGATTTACAATACTGTGAGACATTGCGTGCGGGCTGTTGTACTCCAGACTCACAGGCTACATAAGTGAACATGTACCAGAAATATTTGCAAAATGATGCCTATTACCAAATATGTTTTGTCTTAATTGATAAACCTCTGAAACAGTGAGCTCTGGCATCTTTTCTCTTAATATGGAATTATGAACAGTATGAAATGCTTTTCACAAGCTTATTATGATTACATCAATTGGTTCTCTGATATAGATTGGCAAAGGAACGGGACTTCAAAAAATTGAGGCACACTTGATAAGCATCTATAAAAACTGTATTGCTTCTCATAGAACAGATTATCTTCAATATATGCGACTAATTGTTTTGGTATTATGTGCCCTGAGATTTCATGTGTGATCAGACAGTAATTTAATTGAGATTGGGTGGTAACTAGCAACATGTGGTTTGCCTCTAGATTTGGATACTTGCACTACTCTTGCCATCAGCCACTGACTTGACATTTTCTAGAAGTGGATGCATGTGCAGCTCAGCATTATTTCTGCAGAACCACATTTTTATGGTAGAACTAATAGACTCAGCCGTAGCCTGCATGCGTACTCTGTCCTCATACCTGATTGGTGCTTCAGTGGCCAGCATTAATTTGTTTTGCTAATTTCTGTAGCCAGCTTCAGTGACCTCATCCAGAGGATGGGGAAGAAACGGCTTTCAGTACCAGACAATGTGTTTTACGACGTGGACAGCGAAGACGTCGCAACCCAAAAGGTAATATACTTGAAACATTTATTTTGAGAAATTGACAAACGGTGGCCTGGCATCAAGGCACCTGTGACTGCTGCATTTTCAAACAGTGATGTCTGTAATATGCTGCCAGTTTTGGCACTTAGCTAATGCATATTTATCTGCATTTTATGAGAGAGGTGACTATAGCTGTACTAAAATGCCATGGACAATTTAAAGTTTCTAAATTCCATAAAGCTGTGAAACAGGAGGAAGTGTTCCCCCATGACTGTGATGAATTTTATAGCAGTGGAGGTGGCTCGCAAGTTCCTTGAATGGGCAGAAGAGACGTGTTAGTAAGTTATTCACGGCTGTCTAAGTAGTCATGGCTAAAATAAGTTGAGCAGTTGCCGCAACTTGAATTGTAATGTTTGTATTAGTGGAAAGTGTAAACTTCCTGGCATATTCTGCTCAAACCATTGATGTTAAATATGAGTTGCTGTGTTTGTTCTCTAGCGTTCAAAGAAGAAACGAAAGAAGGGGGAGAAAGCCAGCTCGAAAAGGCGCCACAGTAGTGGCAGCTCCGCCGAGGAGGAGGCAGAGGAATTTCAGCCTCCTTCAAAAAGAGAGAGAGAGAGGTCAGAAGAGCTGACCAGGAGAAACGAAAAGCTCCAAGAAAGAGTAGAGGCCCTGGAGAGCAGGAACGAGAAACTTCAGGACGTGCTGCTCAACAAGCTTGGCAAGTTATATATGTGGCATGCCACCTTTTAAGATTTCGCATGCGATCAGTGAGTGCTCAGGTCATCATACCCGGACTTATTTTTGTTGACACCCAAACAGCTTTTTGAAATAATGTAAGGGTTTAAGCTGCAGCAGTGGGTGATAGCTGTCATACTCCTTCGGTCATGCTCTCTGGAAATTAATGGCTCTAGCGGCTAAAGCAATTGTCCTTTGCCACTTCTTAGTTGTGCTCTGCTTGCCTCCAGATAGTACAACAATAGAAGCCGCTGGCCGCACACATTACCTGTGTTATCTGTGAGATATTCAAGTTGACCAATTTGCCTACGTAACGCCACTCAAATAATGTGCAATGGGCACAGGCAGCTGAAACCACTATTGGCAGTGCTGCTGCAAATTGTAGCGTACAACTAATAACACATTTTATACAGAGAACACTACTGTAAAATCTCAAGCAAGCGCCCCTACACTAGTAAGCTCCCATTTTGCCTTTTCGGGAGATTTTAAATACGCGCCAATGACCAAGCAAGCACCTCCCCACTCCTGCTGCGTTTTTTTTTTTTTGCAATCTGTTCTCTGCTACAGAATCTTGCAGCAGCGGTTCTTGAAAGCCCAAGTTGTAAGAGACTAGTTGTCGCAGATTGTTGGAATATATAGGGATGTCTTTTCCCTGCTGTCATAACACATTCAATTTTACACGAGGATTTCCTCCTATTCAATGAAAACTGTAAATGCATGCATTTTCAGAGATGCAGTTCATTAGAAAAAGGTGTGCATTCTTACAGGCTCTTCCATCGCCGTCTTGAATTTTGATCTTGGACCGAGCTAGGACCCCTACCCCCTCCAAATCGTGTCCGGTTATCTTTGACTGGAGGAAGCGCTTGCTCGGGACTTTACGGTAATTGGTCTGCTGATAATCCCTATGACTCTGTACTATTTCAGCATGTTTACACAAAATTGCCGTGAGTCTTCCAGGATTTCTCAAATATAGCTAGTTACAGCAAATAACTTTCTTGTGGAAGACTTTTCTTTTTTTGTTGGCCTATGTTTTGGTACCTTGCTATGGTACTTAAATATCTTGCCATTTTGCTGCTCATTATAATTTTACAAAATTGCCGCAGAGTACACTGTTTGTGGATGCCATAAATGAGATGGTCACAGATGGCCAAATTCCTCATTTTGGCTTGCTGTATGCATCATTGAATAGATGTGGGTCAGAAATTTACAGAATTGAAGCGTAACACTCCTAATCTTTCACATAATTTAGTGATAATGCTTTTCCATTCATCTCCCGGGCTAGGCAATGTCATCAGCACATTGCCGGTTCCCGTTCCAGTGCCCTAAATACTTCTTGCAAACAGATAAAGAGAACTGTAAGTCTGAAGGTCAAAATGCAGAAGTTGAGATAATGTTCGTCAGTGCGAGAACACAAGTGATTTGGCGTAGGCAGTGATGCACTAGAAGGGGTAAGGGAATACATGATTAGCAATATATATTGTCATTTTTATATTAAATCCATTTTTTTTGCTTTGCATACTACAAGCTATTCGAATAGGATTTTTTTTAACATGCTTACCAGAGAGTAAAAGGGTTGGGCGAGTTGGTGTGAGCCCGTCAAAAAACATAAAAGAAAGTTGTGTGACACTCGCAAATTTAGCACAAACACCCAGCGAAAACCTGGAAACCTGGGGAAATTTTAAAAAATATCAACTTGGTGGACACACTGGGGTTAGATTTGAGCAAATGCAACTTAATTGCGTTCCTTAAAACAAAGTTGCAATATATTGAAGTTCTGTAGTGTAATTTTTTGGGGGGGAATTCAGCTTAGAAATGTGCCCTCCTTATTTTTCACATTTGCTGTTTTCCAGAAACATGGTTCAGCCGTCCATGTTGCCACCGGCGGCTGTCAACTGCGCATCGTGCCACAACAAAGGGGACCACCTGTAGCAGTGACAGCAGCATTCACCATAAGGTAGGAGCATATGACAACCTATTAAGGCGAAAGCCTTAGCTGCTTCATCAAGTGCGAAAAGTTACCGTCGACATCAGCGTCAACACAAGTGATGCAAAAATTCATCACGATGTGACGACTTCATCGTGACGCCAAAAATTACCAAAATTTCGATGTCATATGACGTCACATCATGTCATCTTCGGTCAAAGGTGGGTCGATCACGGAGGCACTACAAAATAACGCAAAGTGCAGAAAGCTTTCGGGAGGAGGGGGGCCGGACTAATAAAACAGTTAAAAAAGAGAAAAAACTCATTATTCGTTTGTTATAAAGGGGCCCTGAAATGCTTTTCTAAGCAGCCATAGAATGGTTTTATTAAGAACGCTTATTGCCCCACAAATCGACCGCTGCAAAAATTTTTAGAATCCGTCCAGTACGAGCGGAGTTACAAAGATTTGTTGCCCGCCATAATTGCTTTCCTTCTTCTCTCGTCTTGACGAGAGCGCTGCAAGTTTAAGCAGGGAGGGATAACATGGGGGAAGGAAGCACATCACGCGTGCCTTGAGCACTTTTTTTTTTCTTCGAATGCGTGGCTATTCATTGCATTTGCGCGCGTGTGTTGGGATACATCACGGCTTTCATGTGAGCATATGGTGGAACCGTAGACAATTATGCACTGATTTTGTGGACTAAGGTATCACTTGCCGAGAGAAGAGGGAGCAATTTTCAGATGACTTTGATAATTTATTGTAAATTCCAGGCCGTGTGCTGCGCTATTGGCCTCGAGGACATGGCGTGGCGCCACCTACGTCGTGACGTCACTCATAGAATGCCAGGTTGTGTCGTCTGCTGGAGCGCCACATCTCCTGTGCTATTGTCATCACGCGTTTTTGCTACGGGCACCGCGCATGCTTGACCCCTGTTTTGAATATCATTACGCGACGAAGTACCTGACAAGCCGGATAAGCAAATGACTCGGTGCGCCCGGTGCACACCCATGTCTAAGTAGCTTGCTACAATCGGGACCAAAAGCCGGAGCAGCTTACGCCATGGACGACGATGCGTTTGATGTCGTGCAAGGTAAGCTGTTAATTCATTACGAAATACTTTCCCCGTAAGATTTCTCAGATTTCGTGTGAAACGAATGAGTGATCGTGCGACATCGAGGGAAACGTGCCGCCGAACAGTAATACCACCGCGAATGCGGCGCGCGTGCAGTGGTGTCAACAAACACGTGGGAAACGTGAACGGATAGACCACCACACACGCTTTCATGTGCTGGTGGGATCTGCAGTACACAGTGCCGATTTTCAGTTATACTCCGATTTGATTGACGTTCATCGCCGTTTCATTTTCTTTACTATGTACGTTTACTTTTTGCTTTGACTTACACTTGTCGACAACGTACCCACGTTACTTTTCAACGTCTTCGATGCGAGCTTACACAAGACAAAACGTTTACGTTTCGTAAGGACAACGCCGCAACAGATCTTTGAGACGTGGGGGCTCTTTTGTTCACTTATTTTGTTCATTTACAGTGAGCCTGCCGTTCTCCAGCATCAATACGTTCATCGACAAAGAATTCGAGAATTCGCGGCTGCTAACAGAAGGCGAGTCTGTGTACGAGGCAAAACACGTCGTGGTGTGCAGTGTGAAAGAGCAAAAACATGACGAGATCACTTTGGCTGCACTCGTTCTGCAAACCTCAGCTATCATTAGCAAGGACCCCCATGAGCTAGAAATCAGTATAAAAGGAAGAGAAGTGACTGCAGCGTCCTGTACATGGAAAGCAGGGTATGGCAAAATGACAGGTTGGAAATATCCTTTATTTGCATGACGGAAAGAAAAAGTGACGCTTTATTTTCAATGATGTTGTTTGTGGTAAGATTTCATTTTATTGCAGTTTTTCCAACAGAAATGCACATTAAAGGATTAAATTTTTCACATATCTATTTCCCAAAGATGTGTAGTGATTACAAAAAGCACTAATGAAATCAAGTATTTATAAAAAATATTCGGTTTTACACATTTTTGATGCTGACACATGGTAATTTGCCCCTCTTTAGCCAGCACAAGTGCAAGCATATGGTTGCGCTGCTTCTGCACATCAACGCAAGGGAGACTTTCAGCACACTGTCTAAAACCGACTTACCTCAACAATGGGGTAAAACCCAAAAGGCAGGTGTGAAAGAGAAGTACCAGCCAAGAAGAATTGTGGACTTGCCAAGTTCGAAAAGGGTGACTATGCCATGTTTACTTTAATGTTAACCGTACTTGAAATAAGTGCAGGAAACAAATGACAGTGCCAATTCATTGTATCTCACAGCGAGTCGTGGAGTTCGTCATTATGGCGTAAATAATGAAGCCTTGAACACAGTTCCTGTGAACTTAATGAAACAAAAACTAACATTTGTGAGTTCATATTTGTTATTGGCCATCAAAAATGATGTGCATGATTCTGTTACTAGTCAAGAACCACAAAAAAGCGCGCATAATTTCTCCTTAACTTTTTTTACAGTACACATTGTTATGCATGAGGAGCTAACAAATTGAATTACCAAACTCATAGCTTCAGGAAGTAAACGCAACGTGACAATCCACAAATAGTTTGCATGCTGTACTTATCCAGCCACCTCATAATGCTTTGAAAGCACACTGCATCCGTGAAGCTACCTACTTTACTCATATTTATAAACAGCAAATGATGGCATTTCTGTTTCAGGCCATAAAGGAGCATGTCATGTTGCCAGAAGGAGACATTCTGAAAACGTTCCTTCATGGATTTCCCTACACTCCATCTGCGCTCAGTCACAGTGAATGCAGTAAGCAAATACAATATTTCCATCAGTTTTGCAATGTAGCATTTGCCTGTTTTCACCATGACACCACAGTTAACATGTCATGCATGATTTCGTGGCACAGTATACACCATGTTTGAGATTTGCCTTGCTGGTGTTGTCATTCTTTAAACTCTGCTTATGCTGCAAGTCACAACTTTGGTTTGTGTGTACAGGCATATAGGTAATTATGCCTATTCGACATAGCCTGAAAAGTAACTAGGTTGTGAATACATTCATTTTGTTTTACTATGAAATAGCAACGCAAAACAAGGTAGTAGAAGCCAATGATGCACAACATAGGGAATCTTTAACCGTAGACATTTTGTGTAAAAACCTTTGATGCTTAACTTTAAAACCTACCGACTGCACATGTTGTGTTGCAGGAAGTGCACGTGCCAGCATAGCCATTGCCAGCTGCTCTTTGTTGGAAACATCCTGCACCACAGCAAAGGAGACCTGCCGTCAGGATCAACAACAGCAAATACCAAGCCCAGAAACATATATTATTCAGGCATGCTCGACACAACCACCGACAACTGCTCAAGGTGCCAAAGCAGTAATTGCAGCAGTGGCCTCGTCAGAACAGTACGTGGATGTTCAGGCACCTTCGACACGACCACCGACAATTACGGAAGCTCCCAAAACAGCAGCTGCAGCAGGAGCCTCGTCAGCAGAGGACGTGGATGTTCAGGAATCCTGGATACGACCACCGACAATTATTGAGGCAGCCAAAGCAGCAGTTCCAGCAGGAGCCTGATCAGCAGAGGACGTGTACACTTACATCCAAACAACCTTCGAAAGTGACAGAATCAAAAATGTAACCAAACTCACACTACAGCAAGCAGACTCGCCGCTCTGGACGAAGTATAGACAGGCAATGATCACAGCATCTATAGCTTATATAGCTTACAATGTATACACTAGAATGAACACCGTGAAAACGAAAATCGGCGCTCACGACATGCGATCACTGCTTAAAACTGTAATGAGGGAGCAAAATGTGCAAACATCTGTCATGACAAGAGGTGCCCTGTTGGAAGAAGCTGCAAAACAAGCGTATGCAGCAGTTCAGTCATGCCATAAAAATTTGCAAGTAAAGGAGAGTGGCCTTCTCATCTTGGCAGAACACCCCTGTATCGGGGCCAGCCCAGATGGGATAGTCACTTGTGACTGCTGCACTAGTAGGGTACTGGAGGTAAAGTGCCCTCTCAGCTTGGACAAGTTCCAAGGTAAAAGAAATGACCAAAGATGAGCCCTTGTGTTAAAAAAAAAACTAGCAAATACTTTAGTCAAGTTCAGGTTCAGATGGCACTTGCTGAACTCACAAGTGCTGATGCCTTTGTTTTCAAGGACAGCACCAATTTTTTACTGTTTTCTGTAATGTTTGAAGAGTCCTTTTTCCACACAGTTGTGGATCGAGCAGTCTACTTTTTTAAATCATACGTACTGCCACACATGACACAGTGAAGAGAAGTAAGATCGAGCCTCAATTATTGTGCACTTGTATTACCACACTGGGAATCATCATAACAAAACAACAAAGCTGTGCTTAACAGCCACACCAGTTCACAGCATGAAGAATTAATTGTGAAAACAAGCAAGACAAATGAAACACTGCTTAAAGGGGTCATGAACCACTTTTCCAAGTAATGATCTAATGGCCTCAGTATCGGAGTGTACTGCCTCCCGAATCGATTGCCGCAAAAATTTCTCGAATCCGTCAAGAATCAGCGGAGTTACGGGGGTTTGGCGCACGCTCCCAGCGCTTTCTCTCTTTTCTCGTGCCGACGAGCGCACTGGAAGCTAGACAGGGAGGGATGGCATGGGGGAAAGAAGTTACGCCAGCGCGCGTCATGAAACGCGATCGCTCTCCCGCTGTGATTCGCTTGCGCGAGTGCGGCGCCGGCAAGTGGCGGCATTCCGCGGCAAGAAGCGCATCTGATCCGAACGCCGCTCTCGATTTACGTCGGCTATCGGCCAATAAGCATGCTATGTCTTTGCGACGTACAGCGGACAGACGCCCCGCCCACCGACGAGAGTGAGAACCGGCCTCTGTTTGAAAAGAGGGTGCCTGGGGAAACGGCAACTTCGCGCTCCGCTTGTGGCCATTACGCGGCGCGCACGACTGTAATATTTGGCAGAGCAGTTCATAGCCGTGTCAGCTATCCGCAGGATGTGTTTTTTCAATCAGCCCAAGGGGTGCTTCATGACCCCTTTAAACAACTGATAATAAAAAAATTAACATCACGAAATGCTTTTAACAGCTAAGCACAATCATGTCTAACAATGAAGCTCGTAGAGCAGCAGCTTTCAGTGCAGCATCTACTGCGCCAAAAATTTGTCACTGGTGAATATAGGTTTCGAAAGATTCACAATCCCTGCAATAACTTGAATTATGTCATCAACGTAGGGAAACAACTCAGTGCCCAAGTTACTAGTCAAAATCTTGTACTGCTTCGTGCGTTCGATAGCGCGTTCAACATGTACCCGTGCAGCTGCTAGACTTTGATGTTTTTCAGCGTCATGTTTTGAGAGCTGCTTGCTCTCACGCAAGAATGGTGGCCTCACCATTTCGACATGGTAATTCAGGCAAAGCTGATCAATTAAAAAACCCTTGTCCACCATGACGCTGTCAATGGAGGGGAGAAACTTTTCCATGATCTTACTCTCTTTTGTGACGAAAGAGTCGGACGCTCTTCCGCCATACACTTGACTTACGTAACTGATATGGCCTCCTGGTGTCTCGCATATTAATACCTTTCCGGTATATGTGCCCTTGTACCAGCTGTAAGTTAATAATTGGGACTCCAGGTCTCTTGGCCGCTGCAGCGGTATCTCGGTGCAGTCTAGCACTGCCCTTACGCTTGTGTATTTCTTGAAGTGTACAGTCAAATTGTCCACAACAGCTTCCTTGCTTGGCCAGTACACGGCCTTCCCTAAAATTCCTGCTAGGGCAGTTACGGTGAACTTAAAAATCTCTGATACTGTTGTGCGGTGAATTCCAAACAGCACAGCAATAACAGAAAAGGTCATGTTGTGGCGTAACTTAATGAGGGTCATGAAAACTGCACCCTCATTGGAGATACAAAAGCTTTTACCCCGTGCTAGTGTGCGACTTTCCGTGTAAAGGTCATAGATGTTGTAAAATAATTCAAAGCATGGAAGCCCTGTGAGTACGTTCAGCTCTTCTTGCAGCTTCGAAATGCTCAACGGCTGGCTGCGCATCCTGGTGGAAGTATTAACTTGGACCCCTATTTCTTTCGTCACAGCTGTGACTTCAGCAAGCACACCTAAGGAACAGAATTGGATTTATTGCAACGATTACTGAACACAGAATCATAAAAGTATATGGGACAAAAAAATGTATGCAGATGCACTCAATGTGGAGCAGTGATTCTCCTGGCATTCAGCGACACTCGCATTCACGAGCAATAGTGTACTGGTTTTCCAAACATGCAGCCTGCTCATCGTCCATGGCGGGAAAGGAAGTCTTCATTTGTGATGCAGTGGTACCTCCTCCCCTGCTCATTACCCTCACTTCCCTTTGCCACCTTCTTGCTATACTATAGATGGTTTTGCCTGCATGACGCAAGTGACATGAGATGACAGCCCTACCCCCTAAAGTGCTGTGCACTTTTCATGCACTACGATTACCTTCATTGCCGTCTTCAGTGAGGTTAAGCTCTTGATCAGTGGTGTCCATTGAACTGGTGCTGGGCTGTTCCTCACCAGCGGGCAATACGTCCAGCAAGCTTTTAGGGAAAACCAAAGCCAGTGGTCTGTCCTCTGCAAATATAGGAGCAGCACTCATTAGCACTGAAGGTAGTTCATTAATGGCACTACAGCATCGAGATGTAATTATGGTGTGATCACAATTACCGGTTGCACATTTTGTTATGAAATCTAGTCTACCAGATAAGCATGCAACACACTTATTTTTTTAGAAATCAGGATTTCTGCTGACCATTTAAGCTTAGGTGGATAGTATAACAGTTTCTTTTGGAAGTCGTAGCTGATATTTGGTGCAACAAATCATGAAAGCACGTTTCACATACAAGATGAATTAAAGGCAAGAGAAAAGCTATTCAGCTGTATGTGTGCAAATTCTGTGAGTGCATCTGTACCCCCTACCTGAGACAGCTTACAAAGATGAAGGAATAATCACTACATGGAGCCTACATCATGAATGAATAGTCACAGTGTACCTTCAGTAAGCACTGATCCTTTATTAATGTACTCTGATAGTTAGTTGAATTTAAACAGAGCTCAGTCAACAATAGAAATTGCAATGCTTTATGAATAAATCAGTTCAAATGTAGGCACTTCTCAAGTCTGAGGAAATTGCTTCAACGTAGCTGAACTCTGTAGCCAATGGTACTTAGAAGAAACGTTGACATCCCTTTCCACGAGAAGGTGGTGAAGCTTACGCATGTAAATCTAGTCAGGCCCACTCCATCTACATTGTCAAGAATCTACTGAGTGAGCATGCCGAATAGCAAAAGATATCAAGCTTATGCGACTAACCGGTGGGTTGACCTCAGTGGGTTGATAGCAAGGAGTGCATAGTCTACAGGATCTCCCGTGCGAATTGAATTACACAGGGCAGACAGGATGTTATGGGGAGAAAAAAATCACAGCAATACAGCATAAACATTGCCCCAGTGTACACCCATAACATGAAGGTAACATTCAAACCCTCACAATCAAGCGACAATAATTACTGAATTAGTGCAGAATCACCAGAAAGTGGTGTAATTGACGAACATGTCAGATTTTTTAATGTGAAAAGTGTACAAGCTTGCCATACAATTCATTGCAATGGGATATTGCCAACTTTAGACAGGTAGCAGTCAGAATTACTGTAAAAGCTCAGGTCATTGCTTCTAATCAGGTATGATTGGAAAACAAAGAAGCCAGACACATTTCGTGTGGCAGAAGCAACGAAGCACTGCAATAACCGCGCTACAAACAGCCCCTCAACAGATCACATGCATGTCATCCTGTACGTATATCACCAGGAAAGAAAGCATCCAGAGCTGAGAAAAAGTCTAGATGAGCACAAAAAGAGTTCACAAGGGCAAGATTATCGAAGTTATATATGCACCACTAGTATGAGCAATAAAGAAATTTCGCTCTCTTGCATCACCAAAAAATTCGGGGGATTGGCTTGTTTATCGAACTAACGCTGTTCGTAGCTCTGGATGCATGCGGGCACAAGCCCTTTGGCACCTGGTCACTAGAAAGAAATTACTGCTTATTATGGGTAGGAAATGTACCGTTATAAAATTGGGTAGCGTACAAGACAAGCGTCGATTATTTTCGCGAAAACAGTGGGAGAACGAACGTGGCTGAGTAGACGGACGCTCGTTTTCATCATCACTGTCACACTTTGTTATTTCTCGATTTACGTTCTTCACAACGAACTTGGTCAAGCGGTGAAACCACACTTGCTTACCATTGTTTTGCGCCCGATTTGGACGGCGCTCGGGGCGTCGCGGGCGGTCCGAAGGTTGCACAGGAAGGCTCAGGGACGAGACAGCTTCGGGTGTAGGCCAACGCCTCTTCCAGCCTACCACAAATCAGTTTCATTAGTTACACGCGTGATAAACAGCCGCGATAAGCTGCCAGGAGGCTCGCGAGCACATGTTAGCTGATACTTACCGAACATCTTAGAAGCGGCGGCGTACACGAAATCCTCGTCACGAAAATGCTTGCTGCAGACTCGAGAGTTGGCGTTGGCATCTTTTCCCATTTTCAGCTTCACCAGCCAAGCCTCCCTCATTTTTTTACACTTGGGGTAATGGTGAAAACTTACACCGGGATCTGTCGCATACGTCCGGCACTGCGGCACCGAACAGTACACCACCATGCTGAAGCTGTTTGCACACAATCAGGCACAGTTTATCCGGTGATAATAGCTTCGAGTGACCAAAACTGTGCTTCAAAAGCTGACAATGCAACGTCGTGCACCGCGATCACACCCGAACCTGCCCAAACGTCGCGTTACACAACTACGTAGCAGGCGAGCAGGAGCGTCCTATGAGTGACGTCAAAACATTATTGGCCCTCGAGGCCAATAATGTTGGCTTGCGTGGTCTGGGGGGTCTTGACTACTTATCGGTAGCGTTTTCTGACCTTGCTCGAAAAGTGTTGTAGGGCCCCTTAAGCAAATGCGTAAAAAACTGTGTCACTTTTTGTGTAGCTAAGTGGCTAGTACATCTAGCGATGTGCTAATTGGCTATAAATCAGGATAGAAAAGTGTCTGACAGCTGAGACTTATGGACAAGGTGTTTCAAAAGTTACTTGTGCAGGGTATGCAGGCTTATATTTTTCAACATTGTGACGTTATGATACATGGGTGCTCAGAAAAAACAATGAATTGAAACTGTGGGAGAAGCCATCTAACAATATTTTACCAAGTTTATGTCAGCACCACATACGCATGCTACAATTTCATTTGCCCAAAGTCATACTGTTGTGACATCGCACACAAAGTACATCGGTGAGCAAAAGTGTGGACCGTGGGAACAAATGCCTAAATGCATCAATGTGCCATTTTCCGGGTGCCTCTTTTTGAGAGAGACACTAAAGCAGTGGTACATGTGCGTGTCATCATATACAGTCGATGACCATTTATTCAGACTCGGTGGGAACTGCCAAAAAGTCTGAATAATTGAGTGTCTGAAAAAAAAATTAGAAAAAAATTGGCCCAAAGGCAGGAAAAACTTCTCAATGCACGTCTGCACACGAGCACACTGGTGCACGACCAAGTCAGCCTGCATTTCAGTGTTTGGCCATCGCTGTAGGTTGTTAATAGCGCTCTTACGGGCTGCGACAAATCAGCATTTGATAACTGTGGTGCGGGCGGTGCGTGGTCACAGTCACCGTCCATCTGGGCCGGTTTGAGGACCTGACGGAAATTACATCTCTTTTCCGCAGCATTATTTGAGATATCATTCGTAGGAATTCTTAGTTGAAGATCTCCGCGAAAGGCTGAAATTCTCTGTTGATATTATGCACGCGTTGGCGTTGATAAGACATGTTCATTGTTTCCTTTTCTTTCTTTGTGAGTGATTTTGTGAGTGGTCGCGTTAGGGAAATGTAAAAAGAGAAAAACAGCAGTGTACGATGAAATGAGCGAGCAGATACGACATGAGTGCTTGTATGTTCATTCTACTTTTTTGAAGTGTAAGCATTTCGTAACTGTTGCATTGATAATTGCTGAACGTGTACCTTACGTATGCCTGTTCGTTATAAATGTATTATGCAAAAATGAAAATATTAAAAGCTTCCGATTACGGAGCCATGATTTGTTCCTGTGCACTATCAAAATGAACATTTCTGGCGCACCTGCGTATCCAGTCCAGAAGTTTCGAAGTATATAGGGTATTTCAAAATACATTTTACTCGCTAAAATGGCCAGCAAAATTTGGCTCCTTCGCGCAACAAGTAGGAATATTTCTTGAACACCGCTTGCTCTTAAATGTTTTACTGGTCACATTTATGCAACAGATTTTTACCTCCGAACTGCCCATTAAAAGAAAAACAAATCGACTCGTTTTTTTTTCTGCTGATGGTACAGTCATGCAATATTTTTGGGAAAATGCGACCAGTAAAACACGTATTCAAAGAAATTTCTACTGGATGAGTCAAACCGCAGAAGTTCACTGTTCATAGATTCGCGGGACGTCTTATTTGGGGACACCCCGTAGTTAGCCGACACAATGTAAAAGGCCTTCACTGGTGCCCCTTATGATGATGATGATTAGTGGTACCCTCTTTGTAGCGGGGTGATGCATCTCATAGGGACCCCCCCCCCGCTTCCTCCCCCCCTCCCTTTGCCGCTTCGAGCCGCACTCCAGGTCTGCCCCCCCCCCCCCCCCCCCGGAAAAATAAGAAGTCTACGCCACTGGTTGGAAGGCTTTGGAATGGAAACATTGGCTTCTTTTCTATGCCCTGCCATGCCTCAATGACCTAATTCCCCAAGAATACTGGCGCCACCTGGCAAAGCTGTCAGAGGCTGTCCACATTCTGCTCGCAGAAGAAATATCAGCCCAGCAGATAGACTATACAGGTAAAGTGCTGGGTGAATATAGGCATCCATATAATATCTTGCAAGAACTGTCCTTTCAGTAAGCATCTATGTCGATATTTACTAATGTGGTGCCAACAAATGCTCATTCAGAATGCGAGCTAACCACCACATGTGGCTGCAGTTTCAATATTTTTATATATAAAGAATTTGCAAGTCTGATTGCTGTATTTTCTGCTTTTCAGAGCGCCTTCTTTCAACATTTGCCGCACGCTGTGAGCCACTTTATGGTGTGACAGCAGCCACGTTCATCATCATCACCATCATCAGCCTGTCTACGCCCACTGCAGGGCAAAGGCCTCTCCCATGTTCCGCCAATCAATTCGGTCCTGTGCTTTCTGCTGCCACGTAATACCTGCAAACTTCTTAATCTCATCTACCCACCTAATTCTTTGTCTCCCCCTCACGCGTTTGCCATCTCTTGGAATCCAGTCAGTTACCCTTAATGACCACCGGTTATCCTGCCGACGTGCTACGTGGCCGGCCCATATCCATTTCTTCTTCTTAATTTCAACTATGATATCCTTAACCCCCGTTTGTTCCCTGACCCACTCTGCTCTCTTCCTGTCTCTTAAGGTTACACCTATCATTTTCCTTTCCATCGCTCGCTGCGTCGTCCTCAATTTAAGTTGAACCCTCTTTGTAAGTCTCCAGGTTTCTGCTCCGTAGGTAAGTACCGGTAAGATGCAGCTGTTATATACCTTCCTCTTGAGAGATAGTGGTAGACTACCATTCATGATTTGATAGTGCTTGCCGAATGAGCCCCATCCCAGCCACGTTCAACGTTCATCAACTTTATCACCTCGCAGACAATGTTCGGCACTTGGGTCCGCTGTGGGCACATTCGGCCTTTGCATGTGAGTGTGGGAATGGCCGACTCGTGAAATCTGTAACTGCTGCCCATGGCATGCCCCACCCAATTGTTTAGCGGGTGGTCATGGCACAACATCTAGAGCAATTTATCACCACTTCAAGTATCTCGGAAGAGGACAGAGCAGTTTGTGAACGCTTTCACGGGCGCCCACGTGTCAAGAATGCAGTTGAAGACGATGGTGCAATATTGCTTGGGCTAAACAAGCATGCCACTTTAAATGCTTCTGAAATGCGAGCTCTGAGTGGTGCAGGCTTCAGTTGCAGTGATGTTCGGTGTTATGAGACGCTGATTTTTAAGAAGCAGTTGTACCACAGCACACTTTACAAAAGGCCAACTAAAAGCGACAGCACATTTGTGCACACATCAGAAGGCTTCTTCCGTATAGAGGAAGTGGTCCATGTGTTGTTGGGAGCAAGCCGCATTTGCTTGCTGCTGTGCCGAGAGGTGCTTTTTTGGACAACCATCGCTTTCCTCAGCACATCAAGCCATGCTTTTTGTCAGCAAAGGCCCCAACAGAAGTTCTCATACCAACGGACATCCTGAAAAGTTGTGTGTACATACAACTGAACATACGAAACTCTTTTTTCTGCCCCATGCCTAACATGATTGAAAGGGACTAAAGAATGCCCTAACGCACCAGATATATGATCGATTGGTGGAATCGGACAGTGTTGAGTTATGGGTAGGGCTCCACGTTTTCGGATTTTATTTTTCTTGAAATTCAAAGGGTCTTTTTCGGAGTTTATTTTTTGAAGGAAATTCGGCGTTCATCAGTGTTTATTTCTCGCAAAGCTCCAATTCTCAGAAATTTGCTAATTTTGTATTATAAGTTTCTGCGATCGGTTCTCATTAATGTTATTTCCAAGGAAAATGCCTTGCGTTGTTCCTGATAATCGTTTCTCCATCCTTTCAGTTTTTTTTTATCACTTCCTGTTTACTTACCCTTTTAATAAGGCTGTTTGATGTCCATATGCTGTGAACTAGCCAACGTGTTAATTGGAGGGGGGAGGGAGGGAGGGGCAGGAGCTAGTCAACCTACTTCTCAGCTTTTTCTCCCAGCCTCCCTCATCTTGATAAAAATAAACCTCTTATTAGTATTATTCTCAATACTCGCAAATCTTAGATGAAATAGCACACGAAATGTGCAAACACACTAGGTGTATTTTAGATGCCTGGAAGGTTTGAACGCACATACACATATACATACAAGTACGAACACTTGAATACAAAACACCTGTTTGTTCGTATTACAACCTTAAAGCTTGCTGCAATACAAGCATGCATTACGAGGATGCTGCCGCTGATGGAGGTGCGCTCCATGGGTGATGATTTTCAGCTTTGAAAATGCTCTTTAAACGTTGAAAATGCCCTTTTTAGACCGGAGTTTATTGAATGAGTCCAAATTGTCAAAAATTTTACCGGCAAATGTTTCTCCGATTTATTGGAAAACACGGAGCCCTAGTTATGGGTAATAAGGTGTGCCTTAAAGCAGGTGTTGTGCTGACATTTTCACATGGCTGCAGACTGATAGCTGAGCCTGTCGTGTGAAAAGATGTCTCTGCCTTTGCAAATATTTCTCATTGTTAGAAATGAGAAAGCTCACGCCTGCCAACTGTAAAATATCTGAAGCCTTGCATGTATCCATGGCATCATCCAAAACATGAGCTCCTATGAGCAAGGCATTCACAAATGTGTCCTTGTTTAGCATGCTCGCTATATCTCAGAACGAGTGCACTAAACTTGAGACACATTGCTGCATCGAGGAGAATGGACTGGATGTTTTGCTGAGCACTAACTTTGTTCAATACTCTACTATTGGACAACGTGCTTCTTGTTTCTGTGGGCTTGTATACAACACTAAATCTCGTAGCCTAATTATGCACAGGTAACACTGCAAAGATGCATGTAATGGCCATAGACTGCTTCTACATTTCTGGCAGCCAGATAGTTTCCAAAAATTTCAAATATAAATGCACATAAGGTTTTATGAACTAAATCATTATGTGTTGCTCCTATCCAAAAGCATCTCAGAGTTTCATAGGTTCTTATTTTTAGTATTGATCATAGAGAAATGTGTGCATATGGTCCCCATCTTTTGTTTTATATCTGAGCTCAAGAGCTCGGTGGTGTTTTAAAGGGACCGACAACCAACTTTTGTGGTACCCGTTTTCTTGAGTGCAACGGGAAGCTTACCGGTCAGAGCTTCTAATCACGGAGTGGTAACGCGGAGAACGCCGTAAAACATTTGTAATCAGAGTTTTTGGATCTGTAGCGATTATGCAGTCTTAATATCACATGCTGCAAACAGTGAGAGGTGAGCGCGATAGCGATTATACGCCAGCAGTGGTGACAAGTTATGCCCTAAGTATGAAAAGGCAATGTTACGTTTGCAAAGCCTGCGGTGCCGGGACTACTGCTTTCTAGCCTAATAAATTATTTTACAATAGTTATAGCGTTTTTCTGGGGCTTCTTATAGAAGTACTTTGGCCGTACACAGGTCGCTTTATCACATTTTAGTCAAGCCAAGCCAAGCCTTCGAAAACGAAACGACGCTTTAACATATGATTTAACATCTTGGTACGCTCGAAGATGGTCGGCACAGCTGTGCGTTTGAGTCGTGTTCTCTGCTGATTAGCCGACGACGGCTGGTAGTCCGAGGGACGAAAATGCACTGAACAAATGCGAGCATAGGACGGCAATGGGTAACCGACGGCCTCTTCCCATTGCTTCTTTCTGTTTGCGTTGACGGGTAACAAGTGGTAGGATACACCAGCAGTGCTGTTCATGAAGTGGTAGCAATCCTCCAAAGAACAGTAAGTCGATGGCATTTTGCGAGCAGCAGCGCAAATTCGCGTGCTACTCTTCAAAAGTCCGATACGACGAGAGCAGACGAGAGTCGAGCTACGCGGGAAACACCGCCGGCGGCGGTGTTTCCCGCAGCCTTCTTTTCACTGGAAGCCACGAAAGCAGCGCCACATCTCATGCTTTACTTCTTTTACCTTAGAAACAAACGGGAATTGAGAATAACATACATATTCAAATTTTCAGCCCTCGTTCTGGTGCGTGTAAAAGCATTAGACTACGTACAACAAAGTGCTTAAGACTGCATACGTCTGGTTCATGGCGCTCGCGCTAGGCTGCGCGACATACCGGTTTTTGTTAGTTTTAGAAGGGATCTAAACTTATAAATCCTGCTCAGATCGCGAAAACTATTCTGAAATCTGTCACTATAATTCACGGCCTTTTCATTTCCACCAGGATCTAATCACCCGTTCTGGCCAGTTGTCGGTCCCTTTGAGCACTTTCTTAGTTTGCCTCGATAAAATTCAATGTTTTTTTAAGTATTCAAGCCAGCTAAAGCCCATCTCATATACTGTTCTGAAACATAGTTTGTCACTAAACACTTATGGCGTGCTGATACTCTCAGTGGTTCTAGGCTTCCGATTCCGAAGCTGTATGGTTGGAAGGTGTTTTATGCTTAATTAAACAAGAGTAATGGTGTGATACAGAAGACATAGAAAGAGGCTAAGGAATGATGCAAACTTGGTGATTGATTTCGTTATCTTCATTTCTCAAGTGGGGGGGGGGGGGTTGTAGGACACAATTTGCTGTGCTTATTGAGAGAGGCGACAAGTAACAGCGGCAACTGGTCCCTTATTTGTGTACCATCGTTCGAACATGAGAGCCTGTAACGTTCTTTCTCTTGCATGGCATTTGGGATCTTTTGTCAAACTAAGGTGCGTGCCATTGTCAAATGGGTCATGCACTAAGTATTTTTTAGCTTTACTCTCGCATATGTAAGGGCAAGTTGCTGTATGTTTTGCATAATGAGGAAGAAATAACCTTAATTAGTGTGCAGCTATTTACGCGAATTAGTCCCTGCCTAGATAGCGTCAAGTAGCACTTGGGCCCTGGCGGCACCTTCAGCCAGCTGGACAGTCCACGATCAGTCCTCAGAGAGACTGTAGGCCAGAGTATATGCTTGCACTACATCTTTCTTGCACTCTCCTGTGTATATGCATTGCAATGGAAACAATAAACTTGGACTTCTGTTTATATGGGGCATAGATCAGGGGTGCCCTTATGTTGCCTATCTGCAACCATTACACATTTCAGTGAAAAAAAATGTTATTCTGAGAGAGGAAAGGGCTTGATTTCTACAAACATATCTGATGCGTTCTCTTCCAGTACCTTATACATTTCGTCATGCATGTTTACTTATGTACAGTGGTGCCTATGGTTTATGCTTTGCTGTACTTATGTTTTCCATTCAATGCTGTATCACCAGCATGAGGTTTGTATGAGGTTTCTATGTTGCCTGGTTTTTTTAAGTCCTGTTGTAGGCAGCATCCTAAAATTTTCTATGCATATATCCAGAAATTGTAAAATTTAGCAGGCATGGTCTTTTCATCAAAGGCCAGTGATGATTTGCCACATACTTAGCGGAATCAAATTGCAACTTGAACCTCTGTGCCTGTGACACTGTGTAACTGCAGCCAATATGCGTAATAAACTTTGTATTCTCCCTCATTTGTAATGCTTTTCTCGTCACAACAGCTCACTGAGACTAACTTTTTGACACTGCACTGATAACCTCATGCTAGTGATCCCATGAATACCAGTAGCATGCAAATAGTGGAAATTTTATATGCAAATATAATTGTCCAAGATATTGGATTCACATTCTGCTCTAGAATTCACTGTTCAAGGTTGCCTCATTTTTGCTTTTGTCAAATATAGAAGGAATAGGAACACATAGTCTCTTGGGAGACATAATAGTGAATGTGAGGGTTCTTCTGAATTATTGTATTGAAGCCCCCCGGCCCAGGTTTTCAAATTTTATATGTGTAAAATATTCTCATAGATACGAACCTAAATAAAGAGGTTCGGAAGTCGCTCCCTCCCCCCCCCCCCGCAAAGAAAAAAAGCTCTGGCTATGCTCCTGGTCACAGCTCAACATTAGGCAGATATGTGCCTCGTTGAGGCAACTCAACAAACAGGAAAGAAAAGTTTATTATTTAAGAACTTTGACGTTTTAGAGCCTGACTGAGTCCTTCAATTTATTCTCGCACACTCATCACTCTTTCTTTCTAGGTGCATGCTCACGTACTACACCCTTCGTACAGATTGTTTCCACTAACAAATACATGTAGTTAACACACTGAAGTAAATATCACACGAGTGCGAGTACCAAAGTTCGGCCTTTTGGAGATTTATGTAGCGTTCGCATTTATTGGGTTTACTGCATGAAGGGAGGAAATATAACTAGGATGGAGCGCTATGTGATTCTACTATCTGCGACAAGCCAGCCTCCTCGAACACTGCCCCTCCGGAACAGTCTGTGGTGCCTCCTGGGTAGGATTAGGCCGCTCCAGTTCCTGCAGCAGACACAACCAACGAAAGCCGTCCACTATTACCATAAAAATCCTGAGCAAGCACCCCCCTACGGTGAAGGATAACCCGACAAGATTCGAAAGGGGGGCCCTTGCTCGGTCATGGATTAAAATACAACGTGACAGCGGAAGAGCCGCAAAAAATAAAGAATGCACATTCGTGCTTCTATTGCAATGCTTTATTATATACACATGCATTCGCTGTTTTGATTCGCCCTCGTCAGGCGAACAAAAACAGTGAATGAAACAGTGAAAATGGTGGGAGGGGAGAAGGTGGCACATATTTGAAATCTCCCGAAGAAGGGAGGGGGGCGCTTCCTCGAGATTTTACAGTAGTGCTACCAAGAGACCAGGGCCTATTTTTCTCTGAAAGGAACCGACCAACTGGCCAGAACGTGCAATTAGATCCTGGTGGGAATGAAAAGACCGTGAATTATAGTGACACTTTCAAGCATCTTTTTTTGTTATCTGTGTAGGATTTATTATACTTTGAAATGGCATTTAAAAGTAAAAAAAAAAAACTCTGCAGATCCCACATGCCACGGGAATCGACGTTATGCGAAGCATGCGGAGGGATGGTGAATGGGGTGTAATTTTTTTATTGAGCGAAGCGTTACGAAATGACGCTAAAGATATGTACAAACGTTGTCCGTACAGACGTATGTTGAACAGTCTCATATGTTTTATATAACCAGTTCTTTACAGTTACGTAGCAATGTCAACAGCAACATGGGTATTACCAACACCAGAAGCGGTAAGCTGATATGTAGCATTTGTGCTTGAGAGGATGGTAGCCCTGGCTAGTGCTACGTAGACCAATTTCAGTGGACGACGCTTAAGTATACAACTGACGTTAACCCGACGTGGTGCCTGTATCATAGACGTGCGTGTGTAACGTTTATAAAATTAGATAGCCAGTCGCATATGTCACCCTGCAACCACAATTGGTGTTTGACCAACATTTCGCCAGCATAGGGTCTTTTTCCAAACCGGCTTCGAGACCTGGCGTGGCTCTGTGGTAGAATACTTGATTGCCACGAAGAATACTTCGGTTCGATTCTTGGTGGAACCCTGATATTGCCACGTGCGTTTCTTATTATCACTGTTGCTGTATTCGGTTTTCGCCCAGAAAGACTGTCAGCAACGCTCAGCGCAAACCGCGCCTCATTGTTCGAGTAGCTTCACGATTATTGTACATCGTTTTGTTAAGATTGCGCGCAAGACGCGAACAATCGAGCTTATTCTAGAACTTGCGCGACAACCAGCGATAACGCTGGAATATTCGACGGCATGCGTATAAATGCCGACCCGCTTCACCGCTTGTCAGTTGATCGACGGACGACGCTGTTCGCCGCTATCAGTGCATACCGTGTGTATTGCTGTGAATTAACTTTCCGTTTCTAGGCCACAAGTTCGGCCAAATAAAGAGTTTCATCTTGGACACGTCGCCTGCGGTCTTCGTCGACGTCACGACCACGTGACAATATTTATTTTTTACACTCGTTTGGTCAACGCTGCCGATGTAAGTTTTTCTTAACGCTCTCGCATTTAAATTACCAATGTCTGCTCTCGCCGTTCCTGGGTAGATATAAACTGTAAATCACCTGTGGTGCATACCCACATACCACAGCCCGTGGTAGGCGGGTATGTGCCACATGTGTCTGGAGGAAAGGGTTTGACGACGTACGCGATGAGATTTTCACGTTATTCATGTCATGACCAACCAGACATATTCGTCAAAGCCTCTTACCCTCCCGAACTAATTTTGGTCTACCCCAAGTTTAGGAGGTGATCATGAGAGCACCCAGACGTAGGCGCCTGAGATAGATAGATAGATAGATAGATAGATAGATAGATAGATAGATAGATAGATAGATAGATAGATAGATAGATAGATAGATAGATAGATAGATAGATAGATAGATAGATAGATAGATAGATAGATAGATAGATAGATATGCTCAATGTGCCTGCAGTTCGCTAAGAAATGCTTTGCATTTAGGAAAAGTATGTCATGCAGCCTAGCGGAAGAGCCTTGAAGCTGGATTATAGAGCACGCTTGAAGACCTGTGTCTGTCAAATTTACAAAGAAATCACCTCCTTTTTACTCCATTATTTCAAGAAAAACTTTGTTAAATCGGGTTTGGTGGCTTAATTAATTCATTATTTGGGTTGACAACAACACTGAAACCTATACTTGCCAACAAATGGAAATGTCTTCATTACAGCGGGCCCTTCTTAAAATCACGGTGCATTAAATCGAGTTTTGACTGTATAGGCCTTGAAATTGTCACGAGATGCTCCCTCCTAGTTTTTTCCTTCCTCCGTGGCTGACTAATGATTTCATGACCATTTCTGCAAATGTGTGCTTTTGAAGAAAAGGTACTGCTATATCTCAAGGAGGTATAGAACATGCAGGATCCAAGGAAGTAATACATATGTCTTACCAATGCCTTTTTGAATCAAGCAATTTAATATGAGCAAGACATATATTACATTACAGGTTGAACCTTTTAATCGCATGTCAAAGGCAGTTATTGCACATAACTTGCAGCGCTGTCATCCTCCGACTTGACACATAGACGGTGCCAGTGGACACAAAATCACTCATTTGTGATATGCACATAATGCACAGCGAGTACTGAGACAGTTCTCGAGAAGAGAGAGAGGCAAAGGAAAGGCAGGGAGGTTAACCAGGTTGTACCTGGTTTGTTACAGTTCTCGAGAAATAATTTTGCACACTTATGTGTAATGTCAGCCAGTTATTTATTGAGCTTGCTCACAAATCAGTTACTGCGGCATCGCAAAACTGCTTTCAACGGAGTTTTGTTAATGAGAAAGATTAAATTACCTTAATCGTTAGTATCTTTCTGGATGTACCCTTGTTTTGTGAGCTTAAAAGACTGCGAGGTGACATTATTTTTTTTTGTGCGTGTACGTACCGGCCGTATGGTGTCTGATTGCGACCGCGCCGGGCGTCGAGAAATACCTTATTGATAGCTTGGCTTGCTAGTTTCAATGTGCAGTTTCACTAACTCGGTCTGTTTCCAATGTCCGCGTGCGGCACCCACCTGCTCGCTTACCAAGGAGGTTATATACTGAACCTATGCGTTCTTGACGGCGACAAATCTTGAAATCATACAATGCTGAACATTCGCTATATATATTGCCACGGACTAACACACGCTAAGAAAGTGCACTAGCGAACACGTATACGGCAACACGTAAGTCGAGCGCGATTTAAAGGTGATTGCGCGAACGTCGACAAAGAACTACAACAGCGCCACATCCCAGAATCCTCTTTCGGGGAGAGGGAGGTATCAGACAAGCTTCACTCACTTTTTTTACTGTTCCTTAAGGTGCGACCTCTCCCGCCTGGGAAGGCACATTTTCATTTCTTTTTTTTTATAACAACGCGATATATTTTGTTCAACTTAGCAAGCCGTTCAAACGAAGCAGTGCCAAGCACCAGCTTTACCAGATCTTCCTCAGCAACTTTGTTTTCGTCCACGGAGATAAGAGCCAACGAAGTAAACACTTGATCGCAACGAATGGAAAGATTAAAATAAAGAGAAAGGGTGTAGAGCTCGTCGTAGGGGCGATTGCTGTAGCATGGAACAGCCAACGAGGACCAGAAAAATGCGTAATCTTGATTTTCACTGTTCCTAAACGTGCCACTAGGCCCCAGGGAAGCTAGGCCGGTCGACGCTCGCGCGATAACCTTCATATCGCGTGCGACTGTACGACGGCATACCGCGGCTCGTAGGCTGCGCGTACGCTCGGTTGCATCGGCGATTAAAACACGATGTCATCGTGCTTATCTGCAAAACCTGCATAAGCGCTTAAGTTTTCAAAATCTTTCTTTTCGACGGAGCACGCGAACGTGGTGGGAGTCCGTGACGGCCGGGAGGCAACAGCTGTGTGATGCTTAATCGCAGCCGCTCGACGAACATGAAACGTGCGTCCGTGTTCTGATAATAGAAGCGCGGGTCGATATGTACTCTGTGATAGCGTGTCAACAGACTAGATTTTCCCATCAAGATATGCGAGCTAATCTACGCGATGTACAGACGATCCAGCAGGCTGATAGCTGCTCCACCGTCCGAAACATTTTTAACATGATAGCGACCCACATTTTTTCTTTCGCCGGATGCCATACGTACACGACTTCGGTGTCGTCTTTCGTCAATACTTCCAAGTGCGTGTCGCAAAGCATGCCCGTACGCCGTGCATTAAAACATTCTGTAGCTCCGGTACTGAAGCGCAGCCCAGCGCAACACGTTACCAGCGAGCGTGACTCACACCCAGCGAATTTTCAAGCCCGTTCAACACTGGCCGCAGTGCACAGCGTCCCAGCTCACCAGCGACCAGCGTGCTGTGTGGTGACTCCAGCATTTTTCGCACTGGTCCCAGCGCGCTACGTACTCTAGTAAGCATCGCACTGGGACCAGTGATTTCCCAGTACTGCAGCTTCTCCCAGTATAGTACCAGCGCCCGCCCGTGAGATACCAGCGCATCCAGTGTCCCAGCTTGTGCATCCCAGTGAAATGGCAGCGCTCCCAGCGCGTTTCCAGTGCTCCCAGTGCGAAAAACTTACTGGGAAAGCACTGGGAGACGCTGGTTTTTGCAATAGGGTAAGCATACCTCACATCATTTAACGTAGTAAAGTCAAGCATAGCTGATTAAGTTTTCTGTAGACGCCACACGGCATCACCAGAAAACTCAGCCCAACCAACATTTGCCGCGTTAAGCCTAGATGAACCTTGCTAACGCATGGTACGTACAGCCGAACCTAATTAAACCTAGCTATGCATGGTAGCACCCAATAAAGCCAAGCATAAGTTTCATTACGCTAACCTTATTAAGTCTAGCCCAGCTTGCCGTTGCCATGTTAAGCCAAGTTACGCTTAGATGAGCCCTGTTGAGTCGGGCTCATCATCATCATCAGCCTGTCTACGCCCACTGCAGGGCAAAGGCCTCTCCCATGTTCCGCCAATCAACCCGGTCCTGTGCTTTCTGCTGCCACGTTATACCTCCAAACTTCTTAATCTCATCTACCCACCTAATTTTCTGTCTCCCCCTCACGCGTTTACCATCTCTTGGAATCCAGTCAGTTACCCTTAATGACCACGGGTTATCCTGCCGACGTGCTACGTGCCCGGTAAGTATAGCCAAATGTAATTAAGCATACATGAGCATGGTATAGCTTAATTAAGCCGAGAATGATTGTCTAAATAAGTCACCCAATTCTGGCCAATCAATCCAGGTCAAACTCACCATGAGTCCAGAGAAGCCAAGCTCAGGAAGGCGCTAATTACTCCTGGCCAAGTTAAGGCTAATTAAGGTCAATGGTTTCTAATTAGGACTAAAACAAATTATGACTAATTAAGTAGTGTGAAACCGAACCAAACGCACCCGAGATACCTGAGTTTCAAGTTGCATAATTATGCTAATGGCGCCTAATTAAGCGAAGCCAAGATAGGTAGATATAAATCAGATTAAACATAATTGAGCATGGTATCGTCTAATCAAGCAGAGCATAATCAAACGCAATTTGGCCACGCCTAATTAATCCTAATTAGTCCAAGCAATGCAAGTCAAATTCCTAATGAAGCTAGTGAAGCCATGCTCACGAAGATGCTAATTCTCACTTATTGAGTCGAGCGCAATTAAGCTCGATTAAGCCTCATTAACGCTAATTAAGCTAATACTAATTATGACTCTTAAAGTTGGGTTAGATCCAACCAAACATACCCGAAATACTTTTGAGTTTATTCAGATTTGCTTAAACAGATTTGTCAATGCTTAATCACTGCTTAATAAGATCTTAATCAATGCTTAATCAAATTTGTCAATGAATGATGCTGAATTAATGCTTAATTAGATTTGTTTATACTTATCCTGGCTCCGCTTATTTAGCCTAATTAGGAGTAATTAGTATAACTAAGTCGCATGAAATTCAAATATCGCGGTTGTGTTTGGTTCGATCTCACACAACTTATTTAGTGAGTCCTAATTGTTGTTAGTCTTAATTCGCTCCAACGAGGCGTAATTGAGCTTATTTGCTCTCGACTCGGTCAGTTTTAATTAGCATCTTCGTCAGCTTGGCTTCCATGGCCTCATTGGGAATTCGACTTGTATTGCATGCATTGGTTGGATTACATAGATGCGGCCTAAATAAATTTAATTATGCTGGGATTGATTAAGCAATACCATGCTCAACTATGCTTAATCAAATTTGTTTCTACTTACATTGGTTCCGCTTAATTGGCTTAATTAGAATAAATTACCATAAACATGCAACAGGAAACTCTGGCATCTAGGATAGGTTTGGTTCGACTTCGGGCTACTCATTAGTCCTAATTGGCATTAGTCATAATTAGCAACAAATAATATTTATTGAGCTTAGTAAGGCTCGCCTCGGTCAGGAGTAATTAGCACCTTCTTGAGCTTGGCTTCTCTGGACTCATGGGCAATTTGACTCGGATTGATTGGCCACAATTGGGTATGACTTATTTAGGCAATAATGCTCGGCTTATTTAAGATATAACATGCTCATGTATGCTTAATTACATTTGGCTATACATGACTCAACTGGGCTTATCATAGCGTAACTTGGCTTAACATGGCAACGGCAAGCTGGGCAAGGCTTAATAAGATTAGCTGAATTAAACTTCCTTATGCTTGGCTTTATTAGGTGATACCATGCTTAACTAGGCTTAATTAGGTTCGGCTGTACTTACCATGGCTTAACTAGGTTCATATAAGCTTAAAATGGCTTAACGCGGCAAAAGGAAGTTGGCCTGAGTTTTCTGGTGATGCCGTGTGGTGTCAGAAGTAAACTTCATCAATTATGCTTGACTTTACTACATTAGAGGTGGTTAACTATGCTTAGTTAGCCTAATTGACTAATACGAAAAGCGATGCTCGCCATTCGCTCCAGCCGGCCCCGCCGCACCGCCACGGAAAACGGCACAGATGCGATGGAGCAAACCAAGCGACACCCAGTTGATGTGTTGTCCACGAGCGCCGTAACCACGTCAGACAAAGCGAGAGGAGAGGCCACCTGATATGACGGGGCGCACACGCGCACCGCTGCTTCAGTAGTGCTCTCGACAGCAGTCGCCGGGTCGGCAGGTGGCGCGGCGATGCATTTTGGCACGCGGTCCCGTAGTCCGTATACTTATGCTCACGCATGTACGTATATTGCTCGCCTTGTAATATATCTAGTGCATATGCCACAGCGTACATCGCCCGGAAAAATAAGAGATACAATCAACGCACTGCATGATGTTCAACACATAACCGAAACATACCTTGCAGTATTCATCAAAAAGAGATTCCTCGTGTTGCAATCGTGGCAAGGAACGAAAGTGCGTCGAACGTTGCGTCCACCCTCCCTTTTGGAATCTCGTTTATGAACTTCACAACGTTGAACAACGAATTCCATCGTGTTGCGTTTGGCACAGGGAGCTGCCTTCCCAAGGCAGTTTTTGTAGCTTCGGCTGCCTGCACAGACAGGGCTTGCTTGCTCCAAAGAGTCCTTAGTTTTACGAAAACAGTCCTCACCATTTCGCTGTAGGCAACGTTGTTGCCGGCATTTTTGGCATCGACCGAGGCAACTAGGTTCAATGTGTGCGCGGCACACCTCGTGTGCTGTGGCAGGTAGATCTGAGATGAATCATTGTTGGATCCACTGTCGAGCACGTCAGCGATACTATTTGCCACGAAATCTCGATCATGTTGAAGTGTTTCTCCAAAGACCCTGCGTACCGAAAAAGTGAAAATTCCCAACAAGTTAGGGCGGGAACGAGCTGGTAGGGGTTGAACCTTTTTATACAACATCAATATAATCTGATGGGCTACCCGGTTAAACACTATGAAATAAAAGTGCCGACACCTAGGGAAAAAATACGGGACAGGACAGAGCACTCACTTAGCAATAAAACGTAGAGAAAGGCAAGAAGGAAGCGAAGGTTAATATCGATTAAAATAAAAAGATAAACACGACGACTACATCCGCGCAGACGTACATCTGTGGTACGTTTCTAACAGCAACAAATATTTCATATAACACAATAAGGGGACTTGGAAATATGAAAATATCGTAAGCAAATAGAACTCCATGTCTTTTGGAAAGACGAGAGACTACACAATGCGTAAAGTTTGTGTTGTGTCTGCGCTGCATTTGCCTCTCGCCTTTTTTTATGTTTTAATTCCTGGTCCACAAAATAACCACTTAACTATTTAGGTTTCCGAAGGATACGCAGAGGTCTGTTGTAAATGGTAAGGTTACAAAATAAACCTAAACTCTACAGTCATTGAGATCCGTGAATACAGCGTGCAAAGCTCATTGGTTCATTTCGATCAAAATAATCACTGCTGAAATCAAGTGGAACGTTCATAATGCAGCTTAATTTAGTTCCTTTTTGGGAAGTATTAAGATATTAAAAATAGGCAACCTCCGTGTAGACAACGAGATTAAAACAGAAGCAGCATTGTAACCTACCTAAAAGCTTGCACAAAGTTTGAACCGTTGTCCGTGATGACGAATATCTTGTGCAGAATCTTGTATTCCACAAGTACTGCGTGGAGCGCTGTCGCGATTACGTCGCAGGTGTGACGACCCGAGAGCTGTTGGCACACAAGCACTGAGGATCTTCTTCCCAGAGACTGTTCATCTTTAAAGTGAACCGTCACACACAGGAAGCTTCTATGGAAAATGAAGAAGAAAAAGAGAATGGGCAATCTTACTACCAGCGACATCAATCTAGTCAATTAGAAATCAGAAAGGGACCTTCACTAGTTCACAACTGCCGCACCAAGTACGCGGACGCAAATATCCTACCTGCATTGCGTTGCACCTTTGTCTGGCATGGTTAAAAACCATTGTGACAAATAATTTACAATCCACCATGAAAAGATTCAGCAATGCTCAGGTATCTTGCGTTTTCCATAATAGGCGTTCAAGCCAGATCCGCCGCTCGAGTCTTGATTTATTCGGGTTTCTATGTGTCTTTTCTTTTTCCATTAATTGCTTACCACGAAACGCAAGATTACCGTGCAATGCATGACACGTATGCTTACTCGCCTGTTTAAAAACTAAAATATATCGTTTGTTTGTTAATTGTACTTACACAACTTGCAAATGTGGCCTATGAAATATATCATAAACGACTTTGTTTTCTCGAGCTCTACGTTTCGCAAATTCCAGGAAGTGACACAGTTCCGCAAATATTTCGTAGGTACATTTCGCGGTATCCACTGACATGTATTCATATCTACGGGATGACCCAATCTCTTAATGAATTTTTCGTGCTTTCATTCGATCGTGGAAATCGCACAAATTAGGTCTTTATGAAAAGCAATCGCGCAGCGTGCCGTTTTGTTTATAGCCTACACTAAGAGCCTCACCTGTTTGAGGCTGTCCAGCAACTGTATGAAGAACGTGAATAACATTTGGTAAGATGAAAACCATGACATGCATGTCATGTATGTCATGATTTACATGCCACGCTCATGATGCATTCGCGGCCGCTTTGCTAGCTTGATGGACACCGAAATTGGTATTGCGCGCAGCGACTGTATGACGAACGTAAATGAAAGGTGTTAACATGAAAATCTTGACATGCATGTCATGTATGGCATGATTTACATGCTATACTCGTGGTGCACTCACGGCCATTTCGCTCGTTTGATATACACCAAAATTGGTATTGCGCGATGTGACTGTGTGACGAACATAAATGAGAGGTCTTAACATGCCAACCATGTTATGCATGTCATGTACGGTATGATTTCCATGCCACTGTCATGGTGTGCTTCCGGCCGTTTTGTTAACTGGATATATATTTTTGCATAGAAACGATCTTTATGTTCATGTGAAAAGTCTTTTTTCCCAATGCAGGACTGGCCTCGACAAGCTAGAACTACTCACGTCCACTGACATGAAGCAAGTTTGGGGGAAGATGAAGTCAACTGGATACTACAAGCCCAAGGAGATAAGAGATCTTTGTCACGTCAAAGCAAAACCAAGGCTTCGGTTGAGCAGTGGTGCATTGCAGGAGATTCGACAAAAACTAATTGCTGCTGCTCCAGGGAGTGCACTGGCCCGACATTCTAGGGGACGCTTCGATTACGTTGAAGAGAAAGAAAACATCGACATGAAACGCCGAATTAGACCTGTCCGAGTCCTGTCTGATAGCAGAACACATGAGCTTTGGTAAAGAGGTACGTAAGTACCAAGACCTTCTTTACCACCAAGTGGCATTTTTAGAGTGCACCCGGTTGAAATTATACTGCGCAACGATGGAAGATGTGAGCCATGGTGCAGAGGAATTTTACAAGACGTCTGTTGTTGTGACACCGACCCAGGCAGCTGAGATATGCTCGTACTAACAGCAGGCCAGGACAATTCCAAATGGCAGCGAGAAAGACTGCTGCGGATCACCGGCAGCAAGGGCCACAGCCTCTTCAGGTTGCAGCCCAGTGAAGAAAGAACGTGGGAACGTGAAGGTTTAACCATGCTGACGAACAATTTTCAAGGCAACGCAGCCACACGCCATGGTAAATCTTGTGAAAAGCTGGCACTTCAAGAAAATCAGCAAAAAACTGGTGAGGAAGTTTCAGTGTTGGGCCTCGTAATAAACCCAGCCGTGCCGTGGTTGGGGTTCAGCCCGGACGGAGTCGTCTTTAGGGCAGGGCAGCCGGCACTGCTTCTAGAAATCAAGAGTCCTGTTCATGGGAAAACTCACAAGATTTCCACCCTGGTTGATGAAAAATATTGCATACCTCCTACGTGAAGGTGACAGCTACATCCTGCGGCCTACGCATAGCTACTACACTCAAGTACAATTAGGGCTATTTCTTTTAGAACTAGATGAAGCGCACTTCATTGAGTACAGCGAGGTGGAATCCCAAGTGCAGAAGTGTATGGACTTTGTGGATATGTTGGTTTGCCGACTTCAATATGTCTACTTTGCACACTACTTGTACGAACTGGTAAAGTATGTTAAATGACGTATGTTATGAAAGTATGTTAAACAAGTGGGACGCTCCGCTTTTGCTGACTAACATTATGATAATTTAGCGCATTGCTCAATCATGATTTCGCATTACACAATTTTACTAAATGGTTGACTTTTCTCTTCTAGCTCGTGCAGAAAACTGGGTACGAAGAGCACAAAGCAAAGCGGCAGAGAACTCTTGACTCTGCAGTCTCCGTGCATAAGCAGCAGCAGACAGACCAGAAAAAAGTTTCACTTTCAAGCGAAGCTCAAAGGAACTTCAACAAATGCGTGGCCGAAATGGTTGCGCTCGATGATAATGGAAAATCATCGAGCGCAACCATCGGTAATATACAGAAATTTTAACCAAACCTTTCGCGAAATCGTGGAAGCATACCACATACATATAAATCAGAGCGCATGCGTCAGCCAAACTTCGGTTGCTCTGCGTAATAAAGAAGTGCAGTTTTTGAAACATGTAATCAAATGAATCCCTATCACGACAGACACGCGCCACGTGATCATTTTTTGTGTGTACTTATTTACTGCATGTGTGATGAAATAAATCAGTTGTCAGTCAGCGCTTGTTTGTGTACGCGTCTCTCAGTCCTCAGTCCGGGTCGCGCTGCCCTCAGCAAACGATGGGCAACAAAAGGCCTAGGTTTCAAGCGACTTGTAGCTTCTTTAAAACCAGAACTAAACGTGCCCTCGCCAAGAACCGTGAAGCTGCAGTTAGAGGATTTAGCCGTTGAGTTCGCACTTCCAGCGCTTAGCAACAAACTTAGCAGCGTGTCATCGAGGGCGCTGCATTTTATAGTTGATCTGTGGACAAGCCGGTCACGCCAGTCAATACTCAGCATTCGGGTCCAATTTGTGGATGACTGGCGGCTCCGGCAGTTCGCACTGTCATTTCGCCACATCGAAGGCTGCCACACGGGCGATGTTATCAGGGAGACGTTCCTTGCCGAAATGGCAGCGGGGGGCGTAGGTGAGTCGCAGGCTGGGAGTATCGTTTGTGACAATGCGGCTAACATGAACAAGGCATTCAATATGACCGGCAATTTCTCTGACGATTGGATGCACAAGTGTCCAGACCCTGAAGACGGCAACGAGGACTGCGACGAAGAGTGCATTGAAAACAGCCCCGAGGAGACGCCATATATTGAAATCATGACACTACCTACGTTCAAGAAAGTGAGCTGCGCCGCGCACACGCTGCAGCTAGCCGTTAACAAGCGCTGCGACAAGGCGACAATGCTCAGAAGTTACTCAGCAGCATAAATGAAGCGATAAACTTGTTTAGGAGGTCACACTACTGGACATAGCGCCTCAGGGAGGTCTGCAGCAAGGACCTTGTGCCCGCGTCAGGAACACGATGGAACTCTTTGGCTGCGTTGAACCGCCTCATTGAGGTAGGGTTACTTATTTCAAGCAATCCATTTATTCAATGCGTGACCTTAAAAAAGTGTTGTGAAAGACGCGATGACCCGTTACTTACGAATACTTCAAACATAAAATTAGACCTTATAGAAGGAGGCATTTAATAATGTTCTACCGGCAGTCTTATATTGCTTTTCAAGAAATGGCGAGTTTTCTGTTTTTTTTAAGTGATTCAAATCCAGAAATCAAAACAGCACTAAGTTTGACGATAGTATAAAGCATGACCAGGTTTTCTTTATAATGAGAACACTTCTACCCAAATACTAATTGAAATGCGCACTCAAAAAATTAGTTTCGATTAGAAAATGACTAAAACTGACCAGCCAGATCCCATTTTAAGTAATGGGCATGCCACGTAAACGTCTCGCGACCAAAAAAGGAAACATAAAAGGGCCGGTATAGGTCAGCTCTATGGAGCCGAGACTCGATATGATCTTGGTGTTGTAAGCGAAAGCACGTGCGCAGCAGTCGTCCACATTCAACACCTCATGATCGTGACCGGCATTATCGCGAATAGCTGAGGCCGTAACATTGGGAAATGATAAAATGCTGTAATATAAGAGAAATTTCGTCAACGATTTTTTCAACCTACTTTCTAAATTAACTGGCAAGCCGGCGTCGGCAGCTTCATGCAGAAATGAACACGCAGGTTGGCGGCAGCCTTAACTGCCTTGTAGATTTAAATGCGCAGCCTTGAAAGGAAAGCACAACAGCAAGGTAACTGTGAAACGGAGTAGAGGCGGTTATGCTGTTTTTTGTTTCTCGAAAATGTTATTTCTTCAGAGAAATTTAGAGCATTTAGTGTTAGATTACAGTGCATAATTGTTTCTTACGGGTAATTATCATTAAACAAGAACCTCTCTGAAGTCGTTGCTTTTTTTTTCTGCCTTAATGTCTCATTCCGTTCTAAAATTGCCACTGTTAAACACTACAATGGTGAAGTGCTAGAGTATTTTTTTTTCTTAACAGAACTTAGGATAAATATTTTCATTTTAAAATAACGCCCATGTATCACTGTAAGGGCTTTTATTGCATTGCGGCAAAACACAAAGGAAAAGCACCTTGCAACTAAAAGGACTGTTCGCTTTGCAGAAACATGTACCACTCCGCTCAGTTTTCTTCATAGCAGGAGGCTGAAGTTCCTTCAGCGGCACAGCCCGGAACATTACTCAAGAATCAGATGTACCAGCCTCATTCAGCACTGGAGACCCCTATGCTACGTTGGATGTTTTGAGCCCGGCAGAAACATCTTGTCACAACGCAGAGCTCGACAACTATTTGAAAAGTTCCTGCTCTTCTCAAGATCCGCGTTCTTTCTGCAAAGAAAATGAGAAGAATTACCCTAAGCTGGCAAAGCTAGCCAGACTATACCTAGGGGCCCCTGCATCATCCGGCTCTGCGGAAAGACTATTTTCGGTTTCAGGAGCGCTCCAAAGAGCTTCGCTGTTGCCCCAAACAATCGAACAGCTAGTCATTGTAGCTGAACATGTTAAAAGCAAAGAAACTTCGAAATAGTATTGCTACTCCAGCTGGTTCCATAATTTTCCAATAAATAAACTTCAAAACAATTTTTTGCAGTCTGCATTATTTCGTTGTCTACTTCTTGTTCAAAAATGTTGCAGCGGCTTAGCTCGGCTATCCCAGGATAACGTAGCGTTAGCAAAGGTTCAGCTGATTGTTCTTAGCTTTCCTTATTATCTAGGATCAGTTTGATTATCATGCTTACTGGTGCTCCAATGACACACACATGGTATACATATTATGTGGCACCCCAGACAACACGAAAAGTCCTAAGGATGCCCCAAACAAGTACCGAAGTCCCACATCCAATAAAGGAAGTCATATGGGTGTCCCGTAGATTTCAGCGAACGGATGTCCATTAAACATCCCAGAAGAGGACATGAATGGGTGGATGCTTCCATGCCTCACATCAACACACGCGTTTTTATTCTACTTACTCATATTAGCACACATGCATGCATGTTGTCTTCATGAATTAATAATGTACATTTCCAGCGATCATTGTTTAAAATCGCACCAATACATATATGGAATTTGCGCAACGTACCCTTCAGAAATAATTAACATGTATTAATTAAACAGGCGAGAACACATAACGGCTCTTGATTGCTGAAGTTTTGCATACTAATTATTCTTTCGTACAGGGCTTAATTAATTAAAGGACGTCCAACTTGAGCAACGACATAGTATACTACGTGATGTGCTGATGTGCTGCGCGTTGCTCGTTTATTCGGAACCACATATATGCATGCGATCAACCTTGCTCACTAGACTGTCTCAACGTACTTAGCCCGGATGGCACACGAAAAAGTCCAATATAGTTAAACATTAATGGGGTTTGAAACCGTCCCATGTAAAACTAACCTTCCTGTGTGCTCCGTTCGAGAAGCGGCGAGCAGTTTCGGTTTCAGTTCTTTGAATGTATCGTTTACATGTGTACTGCTCTTAAATGGGCAGGCGAAAAATTGTGAAAACAACGGCGTTGTAATCGGATTTGAAGTGCGCTGTATTTTCTTAACTTTTTTCTTTTACTTTATGCTCATTATATGTACGACAACATTACGACAATGCGGCTGTGGCTGCAGTCTGTTTCTATAGTTCCACATTTGAAACGTGTTCTCTGCGTGCGGTTACAACAGTTGCAACAGTTGCAATTCGCGCGCACTCTGAAATTTGGGTTCGCGGAGCTGGTTGTAATCGAAGGTAAGTGTTGTTTTCCTACTGTTTTTTGATCTGTCAAGCGTGAAGATATACGTGTGTTGGCCTTGTTTTATCTTTAGAGCTTGCATACGCTTGGCGGGAAGCGCGCGCCATGGAAAGCGAATACGAGAGTAAGTTATCGTTGCATTTATCATTCTTCCCCGTTTGTTGTGTTCATCTGCCTTTTGTAATGTGCAGTGCGATGCTATACTTTGACGTCGCCCGCTTAAACAGCACGACACAAGTGAGTTTACCGGTTACCACGTGGTTCACCAAGTGGTTTACCACGCTTATAGTCGCCTAAACATGGCTTCCATGTCGAGATCGACTGCTGATCAGTCACGCCCGTGCAGGCCGACTGTGCGCGCAATCTTTTGGTAGCCGCTGGCGAATCTTTTAACGTGGAGAAGAATCATTCACGTGTCGCTTTTACCTCCAATCAGCCAGAAGTTCCGAACCACCTCTGAACCGTTCGCTCGGCCAAGTTGAGAGTGCCGGCATTTATGGCAGCCTGCAGCCAGAAGGTCCGAACCACCTTTGAACCGTTCGCTCGGCCAAGTTGCCAGTGCCGGATTTATGCGGCATGCTGGAATCTGCGACTAGAAGTAACCATACTGGTGACAACATGCACAGCGTTCCCGTGGAACCCGATAACGTGCCCGACGGGTGCCACAGATGCCTTACACAGCAGGACACTGCAACGGATTCCAACTCAAGTATCATATTGAAAGAACTGGATATCGCATCGTTGGGAGAAGACCTGTGACAGTGGAGCTTAGAGTCAAGTGTGCTTCACGATGCCGTCACAAATCTGTTAAAGGCTCTTCGCTCGTATTCTTGCATGTGTGAGCTACCAAGTAGCGCCAGGGTGCTTTTGTCCACACCAAGAGTGCCTAATGTCACACTACTGCTGGATTCTGGACATTATTGTCATGTTAGTTTGCGTGAAGGGCTTCAATCTGCTCTCAGACATGTTTACCATGTGCCCAATGCACATGGTAAACATGTGCATTACCATGTGCCCAATGCCTGTGGTCTGTTTTATGTTCAGGCTCATCGCACATACCAGTACCCTCAACTCTTGCTGCGGCTGCAAGGCCACACACGGAACCCAGCATGCTTGGTATGTCATTCTGGTTTCACATAGCAATTTTATCTTGCTACGGTTAGGTTTTTGCTTTTGCATTGTGCGGCAAAGGTGGAGTGCAAACTATGGTTTCTATGTTTTAGGTGCTTTGCACATGTTGGAAGCTGCCAACTCTTTTACGGAACTGCAATTCTCATGGTATGTCATTTATGCGGTATACATCATTATGTTGCTGTTATGCAATGTTTTCCAGTTTTTTACCTGTTTTGTTGTACAGTCCTGTGCTATAGCCAAATGCTGCGGACTGTTTTATGTTCAGGCTCATCGCACATACCAGTATCCTCAACTCTTGCTGTGGCTGTATGGCCACACATGGAACCGAGCATGCTTGGTATGTCATTCTGATGTCTTAATGCATGTTGCTGTAGTTTTTTACATTTACTCATTAAATTGAGAATTCTTTGCCCACTTCAGGTGTTTTGAGCCTGCCTGTCTGCCTCTGTATCTATTTCATCTCCGTCTGCCTGTCTGTGTAACTCTAGATGTTAACTTGTGGTGTCAATTATGTTTAGATACATCGTACAGTCCAGGACCCGCATATCTGACCGGGGCTACAAAGTCACAAACAGACCCACAAGTGCTCGGTACGTCATTCACCTTCTTTAATGGTTACAGTCCAAACTGTTCAGTGTCCTTGGGTTCTATGAATACTCAGGGAAAAATTTCCGTCTTGTTTATGTGTTTTCTTGCTTCATATTTACTTGAGGCAAATGTTTCCTTTGTACTGTAGACGTACTATTCACATGTGATAATGCATGCCAAAGAGAGTGAAATTAATTCCACGAGTATTCTTCTTTATTGTAACGTGTTGGAAACGGAAGGTGATATTCTTAGCACTAAATCAGCTTAGTTTTTTAGTTGGGTTGCTGGCTTCATGCTGGAAAAAATTGTGGCAGAACCCATCTTACAATGACTCACCAGTAATACGATTTGTGTTCAAGCAATGTAACAGCCTGCTGTATTGCTCCACCTCCATCTCTTGAGCTCGTGTATGTGGGCAGTATCCTATTTCCTTCATATATGCTATGTATCAGCATAAATAGAAACACAAGCTGCATAGCTTCTGCATAGTGTGCCTCACCTTGCTCTGGTTTCATGATAATAGTATTAGTGTGAGCATTCATTACCCTCCCCTATGCCGCAGCCACATAGCACAAATGAAAACAAAATTGTATGTTGCTGCTGGCATAACATACTTCCCATTGTCGTTGTGACACAGTGACACACTACCATGAGTCATGTTGAAGAGACAGGGCGTGCAAACATGAACACAAGGGGGAACCCAAGACACCACAAACGCCTTGACATCTTGGCTCTCTCTTGTGTCAGTGTTCGCACGCCCTGTCTCTTTAATGAGTACCTACACACTAGCTCAGCTTTCTGTCATTCTAACCATAAGTCAGTGGTGCAGTTTATCCCTTCGTTCTTCTTTAGGAGCATGCTTCATCATTTGAGCAACGATGGTTGCTAATGTGCAAGCGGTGACTTATAAAAACATTTGTGCTCGTGGTGCTGCTGCAGCGTCAATCAAATCGTAGATCCTCACTTACACTGTTATCACCAAGCCAGTGTCGCAAAAACTGCAAAGAAGGCTGTACGTAGATTTCAATGTATGTTAAAGAACTCCAGGTGGTCAGAATTTTGGCTCGATAATCATGTCCTGGTTTGGAACGTAAAACCCCAACAATTCTTATTGCAAAGAAGACTCATGCTTTGCTGTTAGCGCTCCTACAAGTAACTCTCAGCAATGTTCATGACCGTTTTTTTTTCATGTGTTGCCATATAATTCACTGAAAAGTTTTAAAGCTATATTTTGAATATATAGGTTAACCTATAGCTACCTGGAAAAGCAAAGCACTTTGAACATTACATACCTTAGTTACCTTAAGCTTGGCTATGTTCGAATTATTGCGGTAATTTTTCATCTTAGACATATTGCTGAACTGAAAACTCTCATAACACTGATGCCATCACTACTTTTTCAGCCTTCATGGAAAGGATACTACATGTGTTAAATAGCATGAAGCACACACAGCAAGCCCATTCGCAATATTTCAACGAGCTGCTAAGTAATGCCGACAGTGCAGCTCCGCACCCTCATGGCCTCCCAGACCTGCCTTTCTCGAATGTGGCGGATGTTCTTGCGTATGGAGAGAAGCTCGAGACAGACAGCAAAGCTCATGATCAAATGTTAATTTGTCTGCTTCATGGCCTAAGCTCAGTATAATGTTGCCTGTCTTGTAACTACAGCATGCTGGAGTGACTAGGCATTTATAAATTCATGTGAATATTACTTATGACAGTCTGATTAATGACGTACTGTTGAATTTTTACATAGCTAGCTGCGTATGACAGTTCTAAAGAATTTAAGTAAAGCTAGAAGCCAGCTTGTATTTCTTTATTACGTCAAGATCATCTAGGTTGCAAAACATTCAAAGTAAACTGGATCCCAATGTGTCTTTCTAGCTGTATATCTTCTTGTTTCCTTTAAACAGAAAAAGCACATGGCTGTACAAGGGGGAGATTCGACGAAACTGAAAACAACACGTGTACTGCAGTCCCTCCTCAGCTGGAATGCTGCAGTGGGCTTCAGTTGGTTTGGCACAAAGGGAAAGAAAATTCTGTGAACTGCACCTCTGGAAGCTGATGTGCGGTGAGTCAGGTGTAGCAAGCTTGATATAACTTGTTTTTTGTGAAATCTTCTGTCAAGCAGTATACTCAATATAGCTAGGTTGTCTATTTATACTTTGCTGCAATTAGTCCTGGTACTTCTTTCAGTTTTTAAGTGTGTAGTACTTTTGGGGCCCGGGCTGCCGTATGCTGTCATCGCTTGGCATAATGCAGGCAAAACTACGTATAGCATAGCCATCTGTAGCGTAATGAGCGCGTGATTGCACCAAGGAGGTCTGCTTCTTGTTCTTCGAGCGCCTTGATGATGATATTAAGTGTGGAGCACATTAGGGGCCCGGGCTGTCGTATGCTGTCGTTGCTTGGCCTTACGCAGGCAGAACCATGTAAAAAATAGAAAAAAAGAGGACAAGCGAGAAATAGACAGAGAGAAGAACAGGAAGAGGTAGAAGGAAAATTAGAGAAAGAAATAGATAGAGAGGAAGGAATAAATAAAAATAAAAGAGAAGAAAAGACAGCAAGACGGAAAAGAAGGAAAAAAAGAGAGGCGGAAAGAAAGAGAAAACCGAAGAGAAACAAAGAAGGCTGCCCAGCTCCGCACTTCCTTCAGGCTTGGCACCACACATGCGAAACTGCCTTAATTTCTAGAAGAGTGCCATACCGGCCCAAGTTTTGTGTGGTGTGGAAAATTTATAGGAACGATAATTTTGCTTCTATGCATGCAGGCGTGTTGACTAATGACATCCGAAACCCGAATGCTACCCTGAAGGATGTGGAGAAGGCCGCGATGACCTGATTCCGTCATGCTGCTGAGCGGCTTGCCGCGCAACAAAAATAGTTTATTTCTTTTTTTTTCAACTAATAAGGTAATACTGAAGGTCAGTTGTTGTTGCAAATTCTCTGCATTGCGTCTAATAAAATTTGTCTTTTTTTTTCACCACTATTTCATTCCTTCTTTGTTGTTTCTTGTTTATGTATGCCATATTCAGTGCAATCATTTTTCTGGTGAATTGTTTCCTGTGCTGGAACTGAACTTTTTGTTTCCTAAAACTTCATTTTCTTACTTGCACACTGCCTGTAGATTTAAGAGCAAAGAGTAATTAACTGCACCAATAGTGTAATGCTAAAATCATGTCCACTACATAGTACATTGTTCAAAAAGTACCCTGCAGTAATTGCAAAAGCATCCGAGCAAGCAAATACAACCCTGAATTCTGCACTAGCAGATGAGAATTTTTTTTTTTTTGCTTTTTTTGGCGCAAAAGCAACTCAGGCTATGATGCGCCAGCCACAAGGTTTTGAGAGATGACTCTTAACAGTGATCTTGAGCTAGATGTTCATGATACATTACAGCGAGTGTGAGCGATGGTTATGTGAGGTGGCTGTAGAGGGGCCTAAAATTCCACGCGCAAAAGGCGGGTAAAACGTATATGAATAATAAAATCATGAGTGTGATGTGAAATGTGTCTCTTGACAATGAGTGACAATGTGGTCGTGATTATAGAACTATATGACTATGACAGGAATATGGTGCTACAAATTACTTAAAAAACCACATTCTTTCAGAAAATTGAGCACATCAGAAAACGGCACAAGTGAGTCATCTCCTAGAAGAAGGGATGGATGTAACGGTACGTGTTTTTTGTACAGTGCACTGAAGTGTTTTTGTCTTTGTGTCTCAGTGTGAAGGCATGAGATTAGTATGTGTATAACTGTTAACGGCTCTTGACAATATTCACAAGTTGGTTGGGGCTCGTTTGCAAGTAAGAAGTTGTGTGTCAGGTGAGTATGTCCGATTCGCAGTCTGCATACCACGACTTCTATAAACCGTTCTTGGTGACGACAGGTTTTCCATTCTCCTAGCGCTGGTTTTACCAGATGGAGCTTATTACTTTTGCATGTGTCCCAATGTTGCTGCCACTTTGTTAAGAGGGCCAGTTTTGTTACTCGCCGGCTATCTTTGAGGGGAACTTTTGCTTTCGTGACTGTTCTGTGAGCTGCCAGAGAAGCACATTTATCAGCCTTCTCGTTGCCAGGTATGCCAACGTGGCTTGGTACCCAGCAGAACCGAATCTGAGCTTCGTTGTTACGTATTATCATATTTAGAATGTCGCCTATTAGTGGTTCACACTCAGATCTGAAGTCAAGAGCTTTTAATGCGCTTAGCGAGTCTGTGTAAAGGACTGCCTTCTTGTGTTTCTTTGAGATTAGGTCTCGCACTGCCTCTCTCAGGGCATAGACTTCAGCTGTAAAAATGGACATGCATTCAGGTAGCCTGATGCCAATTGCACTTTCCCCTGTCACGATCCCAACGCCCACATGGTTTTTCGTTTTGGAGCCGTCTGTATAATATTCCGTGTAATCGCTGTACTTAAGTTGTAGTGCACGGAAATCTTGTATTATGTGTTCTGGTGGCGTGTTTCTTTTCTTCAGGTGGGTGAGTGACAAATCACAGAGTTGCGTGAAGTCAAACCATGGGGGCAGTCTGGGTGATTTTTGAGCAACGTTCAATACCTCTTTAGGGACGAAATTGGATTGGAGGTATTCTTCAAAACGTAAGATGAGTGGCTTGATTAAGTGTGGTTTGTTCAGGTAATGTGTTGCGTGAGGACATTTGGAAAGAATATCGTGACATATGTGTTCAGGTGATGACTTGATTCTGAGAAAATAACAGAGTTAGTAGTGCTCTTCGTTGACATAGAGGAGGTTCGTTACAATATACATACAGACTCTGTACCGGTGATGTCCTGTAAGCACCGCTGGACAGACGTAGGCCGAGATGGTGTACAGGATCAAGACGTTTGATGTAGGACTCTCGTGCTGAGCCGTAAACAACACAACCATAGTCTAAGTGCTGCGCACGACAGAGCGGTAGATTCGCAGCATACATAGTCGGTCGGAACCCCAATGTTTGTGCGATAATACTTTCAGAAGGTTTGAGAGCCTTGTTTGCCTTAGTTTTTAGATTCGCTATGTGCGGAAGAAAATTTAGCTTTTGGTCGAATGTAATTCCTAAAATTTATGCTGTGTTTTATCGGCAATGTGACGTTGTTTAGATTCAAGACTGGGTCTGGGTGTAGGCCTCTCTTTTGGGTAAACAGAACAGCGACAGTTTTTTGCGTGGAGAATCGAAACCCATTAAGGTCGGCCCATTTCGTCAGCTTATTAATTGTAAGTTGGAGGTTGCCTTTCACTTGTTGATAAGTTCGAGGCGCGACAGGCAATTTGTAAGTCATCAACGTAGATGGGTACATGACTGTGTGTGGTATGACCTTGTTAATCGAGTTCATTTTGATAATGAAAAGAGTTGTGCTGAGTACACAACCTTGAGGAACTCCGTTTTCCTGCACAAAAACGCGGGACAATACGGTGCCCAGGACGTACCTGGAATGTTCTATTCGATAGAAATCGCTCAAACAGTTCAACATTCTGCCACGAATTCCTAAATCAGCTAGGTCTCGGAGGATGCCAAATCGCCACGTCGTGTCATACCCTTTTCCAAGTCAAAGAACACAGCAAGACAGTATTGTTTGTACAGAAAGGCGTCGCGTATTTCCTGCTCTAGCCTGACGAGATGGTCTGTGGTAGCACACCCTTTTGTAGCCACATTGGTGTGGGTCTACTAGGCGTTTCGAATAAAGATGAACGTGAGTCTGATGTTTATAATACTCTCATATGTTTTGGCCAGACAGCTCGTTAACGCAATGGGCCTGTAGCTACTAGTGGAGTTGGAGGCTTGCCAGGTTTTAGGAATGGCACCACTATGGCATTTTTCCAATCTTCTGGCATTATACAGTTTCCCATATTTTGTTAAAAACTGAAGGAGTGCTACTGTAGAGGCTTCAGATAAGTGTGCAAGCATTGTGTAGTGAACACAGTCCGGACCCGGTGCCGTTTTTTTGCCGGCGGAGAGTACTCGGTTAATTCCTGTAATGTCAGAGGATTGTTATAAGCTTCGTTTGAAGTGGTCGTAAAGGGCAGTCTCTGGTTTTCTGCGGATTCTTTGTACCTGATAAATCGATCTGTGTAATTTTCTGAGCTTGAAATGTTGTAGAAGTGTTCGCCTAAAATATTTGCCTGTTCTTGTACTGTTGTTTGTGCGTGTGGAATTGTAAGTATCGGTATAGTGTATGAACGAATAGTCTCCTCTGAATTTCCTGACTTTGTCCCAAAGACATTTAGATGGGATGGAGCTATTAATGGATGTAATGTATTTTTGCCAGGAACACTTTTCCGCCTGCCTTCTAATGTAACGCGCTTTGGCTTTCACCTGTTTGAAGTGGATGAGGTTCTCGTATGTAGGGTACCTTCGGAGAAGTCCCAGGCTTTGTTTTGCTGTTTTTTTTGCTTTTGTGCATTCGTCTGTCCACCATGGATTCATCCGTTTACGCAGAGTCCCGGAAGTTCGCGGTATTGCTTTCTCTGCCGCTGAGACTATGACTTCTACAACTTTTTGTTAAGCTCGTTTATGGATAATTCTGGTGCGAAGGCCTTTTCGAGATTTGCGTTTTTTTTGTAAAGGTGGCCAGTCCGCACGGTGTAAATCCACCGACGAGGCCGTTCCGCTAAGGTTGGGTATGATGGTGTAAGTTTTATGATGGCGGGTAGGTGATCACTACCATATGACGTGTTAAGGACTTCCCATTTAAGATCGTTAAAAAGGCATGGTGAACAGAGGGCAAGGTCTAAACAGCTAAAAGTCCGCGAAGTTGATGAAAGTAAGTGAAAGCACCAGAGTTTAAAAGGCAAACGTCATTCGATAGAATGAAATCTTCAATGAGCTTGCCCTCTTTGGTCGGTTTTCTCACTACCCCAAAGCGTGGAGTGAGCATTAAAATCTCCTACTAAAATAAATGCTTCGGCAGCTTTTCTACTAGATTGTCTAAGTTTTTACAGCTCAAATTCACATGGGGTGGAATGTAAAGCGAACATATGGTACTGGTTTTGTAGGATAAATGGTGACGGCTACTGCCTCAAAGGATGTGCTCAGTTCGACATCTCGGGTAGGGATGCCACCCTGGACAGCGATGGCCACTCCTCCCGACAGTCGGCTGCAGCGTTCGCGATCTTTTCGGACTACTGTAAAGCCCTTAAGGACTTGGGTATGTTTCGCACCTAGATTTGTCTCTTGAAGGCAGAAAGCTGTTGGTGAATACTTGTTTATGATGTCCTTCACGTCACCTAAATTGTGTATGAGCCCTCTGCAGTTCCATTGAACCATGAAAGCCATAATAAAGTAGCAGGAATAAAAGTAAGCAAATGTATATATGTAGAGTTTTCAGCTATTTAAAACGGTAGGTGACATTAAAGGAAGCTGGTCTATCTTACAGAGCCTTTACCGGGCCCTGTAATTAGGGATTGTCTTTTTTGGAGCGGTCGAGGAGTTCTCGCCGCTCCTTTGGCGCTGTCTGCGCCTTCCCACTAGAAGTTGTGTCCATTGCCTCTGGCAAGGCAACGGGCACACGCTCCCAGTGGGTTGTGTTTTCGTTGTGTGGCTTCGCCTCAACAGACGAAGCCTTTGGCCCCACCAGGCCGGAGGTCGAGGGGACCTCTACTGCTGCCGGCCGGCCCTGGCTGCAACCAAGGCTTGCAGCAGCCGCTGGTGTGGCCGTGTCGTTCGTAGGCGGAGCAGCCTTGGCTGCTTCCGCCATGGGGGCGGGTAGCGTTCGCCTCTGCACACTTCGTGTGGCATGGGCGACCGCTTGTGGCCGCTGCAGTGCTGCCCCCTGTTGCACTGCAGAAGCAACGATGGTTTCTGGGGAAAAGTTAGTGTTGCACGCTGTCGGGCTTCTCGAAAACTGATGTTTTGTTGGAATTTGATTGTAAGAACTTCTTCTCTCTTTTCCAGGCTATGCACGAGCGAGAGTATGCGGGGTGGGCGCCGTCGCAGTTCGCGCAACGACGGGTTTCATCCTCAGCGCTGCAGTCATCGGTGGAGTGCCCAGTTGTGGCGCACTTTGCACAGGTAAGTTGCCCACGGCAGCTCTGCGATGCGTGGCCGAACCTCTGGCACTTGAAACAGCGCCGCGGATTGGGTATGTACGTCGGAACGCGTAGCATAAGATAGCCTGTTGTGATTGTTTCAGGGAGTGTGCTGGAGCCAAGGTGACTATAATGTGTTTTGTAGCAATTTCCGTGTCATCCCGCCTTATTTTGATTCGTTGTACATGTATAACATTTCATCTTTCCACCCGTCCAAGAGTTCTTCATCTGTGAGGTCCACAAGGTCATCATCTGAAACAACGCCTTTAACTGTGTTCATTGTTCTGTGCGCGGTAAACTGTAATGGGTTTATCTCCAAATGCTACGAGGTTGCTCAGTTTTGATATTGGTGTTATCCTTTAGTTCAATTAGAATGTCCCCACTGGCCATTTTGGTGGCTTTGTAGCCGGCGCCAATGGTTTCAGTGAGGCATCTAGAAACCAGAAATGGTGAAATATTTGTTGCTTTCTTGTTACTGTCACAGTGGATGACATGGTATTTCGGGAAGGTGTCTTGTTTCTTGAATAGAATGTCGAGGTTGCTTCGGTGCGTGTCCTTTTCGGGGCACGATAGCTGGGTGAGGGGTTCGAGGGTCCATGAAGAAAGTCATTTGTTCGGCAACGGCGCCTACCACCCACAACGGAGCCCAACAAGGGGGCGTGGCAGGACATGTTAAAAAGTCTGCATCACGCCAGTAGTACGCCGTCACTATAACCTAATATGGTCTACCCAAGGTTGGGGAGCCACACACGGTTAGCCCTTGCCGCCAGGAAAAACGGAAGTAACTAGAAGAGAGGAGAAGACAGGAGAGATGTAAAATGAGAGAAAAGACGAAGATCAGGGAAGAGGGAGACAGGAAAAGGCGACTGCCGATTTCCCCTGGGTGGGCCAGCTAGGGGTGCCGTCTACGTGAAGCCGGGGCCAAAGGGGTGTGTTGCCTCTGCCGGGGGGCCTTAAAGGTCCATCACCCGCGTCGGCTCAACCCCCAGGATCCCCTTTTACCCGGACACGGCAATGCCACGCACGGCTAGGCGTGGGAGGGGGTCGAAAACCCCCCCGTTAGCTCGGGTCCGTGGTGTCGCTACACACCAAACGCCTGCTTGCGCAGACGCCCCTGCGGGGCAGATGAGAATTAAGCAAGTTGTGTGTGCCAGTAAAGAAATTCTGTTTCAGGAAATCAAAATTTCAGTTAGGCTAACGGAACAACAGAGAAAGAAAATGATTACTTTAAGCTTTGTATTAACAGTTCCAATGAGGAGAATGTTTCCTAATTATGTATATATGCGTGCCCTTTATGCATGGCAAATGTGCAGTAAAATAAAGAATTCAACTTTTATTTGCATGAACTATATATTGTCTAAGTTATAGTGTGACATTAAACTAGTGTAATACATTTACAACAGATCCAGAAATAGTACGAGTATTTTAAAAATTCATTTTTCTGTCTGAACACGCCTAACTTTAGCCATCTTCAGAAAAGTATGAGATGTGCTGCACTTGTCCTACTGCTTTTTCTGTACTCATCTCTGTTCTAGAACTGTTACAGGATCATGGAATTCAGAGCTTTTATCATTGGCTTCGTTAGCGGTGCTTGAAAGCATCTTCAAGCTGTTCTTTAATTCAGGCTTGAAATTGAAACACATAGGACAAGATCCGTTGCTCTTCTATTTGCATTGGGAACTTCTACATGCAAGGTGCTCTGTGGGCAGATGTGTGGGGTTCTGCCTTTGCAGCAGTGTTTGCAGTGTTTTCAAGATTTGGAAAATAAGCAAAGAAGAAAGCAACAGAACCACTGAACATATTATAGGCCTGCAGTCACATGAAAAAGCAGGAGTGAATTGCATTGCTGGAAGGGTATGTGCAGGGGTTTTAAAAACATTCAAAGAAATGTAAGGCTTTCAAAAAAGCAGTTCTTTCTATTAACTAGCATGTGTCTTTTAAATGCTGCATGTACTGATAATGGAATGTGCAACATCCAAATCTAATCCCAATATAATCCCGAGATGTCCTATGGGGAGGAAGTCCTATGGATCCCGTTTTTTGTCTCATTTGGAGGCTTCCAGGAGGTTTGTGGGAATTATTTGGGACATCCTTAGAACTTCCCACACATCCTAAGCAGCATCATCTAGTGTATCCAAAGGACGCCATTGCGTTGTCTGGGACATGTATATTTATTTTGCCAGGCAACTACATCGGGATCCGATGAGTTAAGCTTCTCCGCTCTTCTGCGCCGTTGAGCAGCAGCAGCATTCGGGCTCTCCTCCTCTGTGGCTAAACCACACTGGCAAACGCCAGTCAGAGGAGCTATCACGCGGCTCCAGCGCAGTGTCAGACGGCGACTGCCCAGCGAAGGCGAATAGCTGCGCGCGCGCCAGCGCCAGTACGTCTACCTCGGCTACAACGTCACTCCTCTGGAAAGCGCAGACCAGGGTACAATGACCACTTCAAACAAAGTGGACAATGCGTAGGCGTGACCATTATGCGAGTGCGGGGATTACGCGAGTAAATACGATATATCCTTCAACAAGAAGGACACTTACTGGAAACCACGTGTTTAAAGCTGGGCGTCCGCACAACTCACATTTGGTTTGTTGCGCGCGGCTTGGAATGCTACAGGTCACGCGGCCATCCGCACTTTCACTGCAGTCTGGTATAAGGATAGCTCATTGCTTCTGCTAATCCTATCGTTCAACCGGTGTCGCGTCCGAACAGTCAAACTCAGTACCTGCCAAAAACATCGCATCTCACAGCGTGGTTCAATCAAGTTTCGAGATTTTCGCTGTACAAACCTAGAACATAGGAAGTGGCGAGCGAAAATTATGTGTGCAGTCCAAAAGCACTTTCAGAGCCACCTGTGAAGAAAAACGAGCACACAGGATATTGCTCGAACCTTACTTCATCTGCACTCTTATTGGCAAAATAGTCTATCCTGCTGGCATGCCCTCACGGTGTACCGTGCATGACGCTTTTTTTTTCTTCTTTCTTTCAGCAGCACCGTGGGTAGGGTTTACTCTAGGACTAGGTTCAGGCGTAGTTGCAGACACATGTGCTTGAAAGAGCGTGGCGTGTGTCCGGCGAATGGACGCAGCCAAAAACTGAAATCTGGAGGAAGAAAGCATCCGTGAGCATCCGTGTTTTCCCCGTTTTGCAATGTTTAGTGGCGCCACATTTAATAAATGTTGAAACTAACTAGAAACTGCTTGATATTTTCTTCAATAGATGGCGCCACCAACAAGCACATCCGTGAGATTTATTTTTTAGAAATGTTTTGTCTGAAGCACTGCTTAGTAAAAATTAGTAACTAGTAACCAGTTATTAATACAAGCCATTGTATAGCTCTACTAATGTGAGTGCTATACAGGCCGACAGATAAACGGACCAACTTTAGGACCGCGACAGAAGGGGCAATTGCCGCTCAGCTCTCGGCTACAGAGGGCGCATTCCGTGTGCGTGTCAACTTCGCGCAACGTCGTGGCGGTCGACGCAATCGCGGGATCAGACCTCGGGCCTCTTCTGGCTGTTGCATCCATGTGGCATACATGTGCGTGCGCAACCTGCGGCTACCAACACACGAAGAGTAGTCAAGCATCCCGTGGTCACCGCCAGCACAAGCACACACAGTGATCACAACACTCCACCACTCTGCCCCACCAGCAAGTCGCAGCGCCCGAACACCGCGATCCAACACCAGCTAGCGACGGCACAACCAGACGGCAGCGGAGTCGAGTCTTACAGCCACACAGGCAGAGCAGACCATCCTATTCCGGCCGGTCGGGAGAAATCACATTTCCTGGCCGCGTCGCGTGACTCGATTGCCGCGTACCTCTCCGGGTTCGCGGCAACCAAATCCATCCGTGTAAACACCACCGAAACATCATCGCGGTCGATACGGTGGCATCATCTGACGTAACAGATCTCATGAACATTCAGAGGATTGCCGATACCCCGGTGAAGGCGAAACTCTTGAACTACAACTGTTGTTCTGGCACGGTTTACGGTGTCGACCCGGACATTCCCCTGGATGATATCACCTCTAATATTGAAACGGTGCGCGGGCACTTGGGGCTCCGACCACTACCTATCTACCTCGAACCTCTCGATCGACGTCGCGTGGCCACGCGCAGCTACATCGTGACGGACTGGACCCGGTTTCGAAAACTTCGGCCGCTTCCCACCTTCGGGAGCAGCGTTCTTCACGCATGTGTCGCGCTGCGTTGAGGCAGCATCGCGTAAGTGCGTGGTGCCAGTGGGAACGCCTGTGCCAGAAATCAAGCTCCTGAACCTCCGGGCGGTGCGCCAGAGACATCAACGTCGCGCCACCAAAAGCGACCGGCGGGAGCTATGGACACTCTAACCGCCTCGATGCCGTGTGTCGCCGGTACGCAGGCGTCGTCGCGATCATCGTGGGCCAGCCTGTGCGGCACGCTCGAGGACCCGCGACGCTCGGCAAAAGCTTGGCGGATTTTTGGTGCCATACTCCGGCCGGTGGGTACGCGTTTCCCAGCCCTCGCAATTTCCGTTGCCAGAGGACTGTCATACCAGCAACTGGCAGAATTGCTGGCCGACACCTGTGCACGGTGGTTGCGGGAGATGCAACTGGCATCCCGGAGCTCCCACAGCATCATCGCCGCGAGCTCATGACGCACACCGCTTCTCATCACGGGGGATCCAGCGCGAGGTCAGCTCACTGTGCAACGCGGACTTCACGCTCGGGGAGCTCCGACTCGCCCTGGCGTCGCGCAAGCGCCGCTCGGCGCCCGGCCCTGACGGTGTGACGTATCAGATGCTCCGGAACCTCGACGACTCTCAACTCCCAGCCCTCCTGGCCGCCTACAACGAAGTGTGGCGCTCGGGAATCGTGCCCCAAGAGTGGCGCGAGGCATCGTCCTCCCCATTCTTAAAAATGGAAAACCCGCCTCGGAACCGGCGTCCTATCGGCCGGTTTCGCTTACATCTGCAGCGGGAAAACTCTTTGAGGCCATGGCACTACGGAGGCTGGAGTGGATCGCTGAGGCGCTGGACATCTTCTCACCGTCACAGAGCGGATTCCGCCGCTCACGGAGCCACTGCTGACGCGCTTGCCGAACGTCATCGCAACGCTCGAGGAGGCGCGACACAGGGAGAGGCCGGGATACCTGGTGCTACTGGATATCAAGGCGGCTTTCGGACTCCTGCCGCACCCCACCATCCTGGACGCGGTTCGAACGCTTGGTGTGAGTGGACTTCTCCTCGCGTACATTGGCTTGTCCCTTCCTCAGCGGTAGAACTTTGCGTGTGCGCGTGGGGGGAGCCCTCAGTGAACCGCGTCCTGTGTGTGTTGGTGTTCCGCAGGGCAGTGTCTTGAGCCCCTTCCTATTCAACCTCGCCTGGCCGACATCGGTGACCACGTTCCCCATGACCTGGCGTGTGATGTGCGCGTGGCGGTGTACGCAGATGACATCGCCGTGTTCGCGACAGGACCAACCAGACGTGGCGGGCGTGTCCGCACATCCATCCAACGGGTCCTCGACGCCATTGACGCGCTCATCAGCGGCAAGGAAATGCGGCTCTCACCTCAGAAGACGGAGGCAATGCTCGTTCACCGCAGCTCGGTAGCGAGGTACCATGTCCGGCCATTCACCCTCCAGGGAATTCCCATCGCATGGCAGCGAAGGGTTAAATACCTGGGAGTGCTCCTGGACCACCGTCTCAGTTGGAGCCCAGCCGTTAATGCGCTCGTGAAGAGCGCGAGGAGAGCCGTACCTGCCGCCCGTGCGCTACTAGCGCGCGGCAACGGATGTTCGCCAGCTCTTGCCCTGCGCCTGTTCAATGGCTTGGCCACGGCGCGCATACTCTACGGCCTCCCGCTCGCGACCATCTCGCGGTTCGGCTGGGAGAAACTGGAGGTGCTCCACCGTACGGCAATACGGCAATACTACAGCCTGCCCCATTCCTCACGAGTAGGGCCAACGTTCGCGGAGGCGGGAGACATGCCGCTGTCCCTGAGGGCCGACATCCGTGCGCTCAACCACATCCATCGAATGCAGCGCACGCACCACGGCCAACAGCTTGTCTTCCGCCTGGACTCTCTGCCACACTCGAGAATGGGTCAGTGCCTCGCAGCTTACAGGGTCCTGGTGACGCACGCGCCGGACGTGAACATCCTAAGCGTCCCTCCCTACCGGCACCGTCCATTGACAATCTGGACTCACATCCCGGGAGTGAGGAGCAAACGGACAACACCGGCGTGCGCGCTTCGACAGGAGACTGCTGCCACGCTCGACGATCGCCTCGCCGGGCGCCTGCTGCTCTACACGGACGGCTCGGTGCTCAGCGACGGCTCCGCGGCGGCCGCGTGCTTCGTGCCTTCGATGGTGCCGGATCATGTGTGAGGCTTCGTCGACGATCGCTCGAGCTCGCCGCACTCGACCTCGCGGCCGATGCCCTCATCGAGCTCAAAGTTCCGTCGGCTGCCGTTCTCTCCGACTCTCCGTCGCCGCGCTCCAGCTGCTCGCGAAGAGCTTCCGGGGACCACCGGTTGCCACCCGCATCGTCCGAAAGCTGGAGGCGATTCAGGACCTCGGACGTGATGTCGTGCTGCAGTGGATTCCGGCACACGTCGGAATTGCGGGCAACGAGGCAGCCGACGAGCTGGCGAAAGCGGCGCACAGCGCGGACGCACCCCTGACATCAGCTGTGAACGTGTATGACGTCGCACGAGCACGTATTCGCCGCTCGGTTGCTGCCCGCCACCCGGATGCGCGCGTTGCTGCCGGCAAACCACCACGCCCACTCGGGTCACCCGCCCCATCGGGGGCGGGTGACCCGAATTGCACGCATTGCTCGCAGCCTGAAACGCTGGAACACATCCTCCTACAATGCGTGCAATACTCCGACGAGCGCCGCATCCTCGTCGGAAGCTACCGAGAGCAGGGACTCGCCACCAACAGTGTCGACGAGTTTCTATTCCCGAAGGCGCACGGAACTATCATCAAACGTGCCCTCAGTGCGCTGCTGGAGTTCCTCGTGTCCTGCGCGCTCTTTGAGCGCCTCTAGACAAGAGGAGCTCATGAATACCAACAAGGTCCTGCGACTTCACCCTGAATTCAACGGACTTTGATTTCTCCTGAGCCGCGGCCACGTGCTGTGGCGAGTGCTTAGCACTCGCGTTGTGTGCGGTTTTTTTTTTTTTTTCATGGCCCGACAACGGCTGTCCTTGGTTCGCAAAGCAAATGCAGCAAATGCAGCAAAGAGAATTACTCGCCGACTACACTTCACATGAAACCGATTCCCTCAAGGCGTGGGATCTGCGTAATTTTATGTCTTGGTGCAATAAAGAAAAACGTTGTCAGTGAACGGTCGTGTTGTCGTTTTCAGTTTTGTACACGCTGCCGTCAACTTCAGACCGTTGCAACGTGAAATGGCATGTGACCTCAGCCGAGCTGAATGTCACCGATTTTCAGGCAGAGTGAGCCTGGTTGAGCAATATAGTGGTGATTCTGAGTGCGAGTAATTCCGGCTGAGAATGCGTTTGGTGAGTGAGTCCGAGCGAGTCCGATTGAGGAAGCATTTGGTGAGCGTTAGTCCGAGTGAGTCCAGTTGACGAAAAGTTTGGTGAGTGTGAGTCTGAGTGAGTCCGGTTGAGGATACGTTAGGTGAGTCTGAGTGAGTACAGTTGATAAAAAGTTTGGGCGAGTCTGAGTCCTAGTGAGTCCGGTTGATGAAAAGTTTGGTGAGTGTGAGTCCAGTTGAGGAAAATTCTGGTGAGTTTGAGTCTCTGTGAGTCCGAAGCAAAAAATGTGTTTTTTGAGTGGGTCTGATTGACCTCCGTTTATTTTGCCGACCTATGGTCAGAGCTAAATACGGGCTGCATCTCGGTCAGGGAGCTCGTAATCTGAAGTGGCCCTTTGAAACAAGGTTTTGACCAAGGTGACATGATCATGGGAGACAAAGGGTTCAAGATTCAGGACGTGTTGGATAGCATTGGTGTTGGCCTAAATTTACCACCCTTTTTGACCAAAGGGCAGTTCAGTGCTGCATAAGTGGAAGAAACTGCTGACACTGCATCTCTGCGCATTCACGTAGAGCGAAAAATGCAAAGGATCAAAACATTCCACATTTTTGATCGGGTTATTGCCCTGTCTCTCGGTCCAATTGCAAGTCAAATCTGGGTGGTGTGCGCTCTGCTGCTTATTGCAAGGCTATCAACCTGCGTAATGGATTCTTTGTTCAATATCACTGGCCTCATATTATTGGAACAAAAGCTTTAAAAAACTCAGTACTCTACATTAGCTCAAACCCAAGTTCCTCATAAAGTATGGCAAAAGTGTGTCAAAATAAAAACTATCCAGCTTTGCTTTCATTTCATGCCAGACTTTCCCCTCAAACCGTATTCTTTGCACACAAATGTAGTTGTCCCCATACATTACAAACTCTGCTCACTGTAGTTTCGTTATGGCCATCTGACCCATGACTTGAGCAAAGTATGGGTGGCTTTGCTTCAGTGCTGGGTGGTTTCAGCTGTCAAAAGACAAGTAGATGTCTCGGCAAGAAAGGAGCTTTTGCTGATCTGCATCTTTCATGCTTTAGGGACATTTCACTTCTACGCAACCTTATGGAGGGTCTTCTGCAGGGTCGTACACAATGGCACCTGGGGAAGCCCCAAGCCATGGCTGCTCTGGGTCAACGAAAAGCCCTACACTTTGCAGCTCAACAGCCTGTCCTGTGTACTTCATTGATTGATTAGTGGGGTTTTTTGGCGCAAGGGCCATGGGTGGCCAAAGAGCGCCATGTCTTTTATGTGGTGTTAGCGATGACCAGTGATACGATGATGGGTGTATTGTGGCTGTATAGAGGCCTAAAATCACGCGCTATAAAGAAGCGTAAAAAATGTGTATACAGTCTAAAATTATGGCAGTGAGAAGTGGTGTGATCTATGGTTGTGGGATAAATGACGAGTGATCATGGTATTTACAAGTGAAAAACGGGATAAGAGCACGAGTGCCTCCTCAAGGCCTTTGATCCCAAAGGCCGGGAGGCAGGTGCTTCCTTTGATGGAAACCGTAGCAGCAGCCTCAATCATGAGGCCGCGCTACGGAGCGCCTGGAAAAATAACGTTGAAATTATGTACACTTTTTAAAAATTCAAAGAGGGACTGATATTTAAAAAGGGGTTCTCTGCCAATGAACATAGCAGGATGAAGAGGGTACTGCAGGTATACAGATGGAAAATGCTTTTTTCTGAGAGCGTCCAGTTCCCTGCATTGCAGTAAGGTGTGGAGTACAGTGAGGGGGTCGCCACAATGGTCACACACAGGTGGATCGCCTCCGGACAAAATGTATGAATGTGTACTGTATGTGTGGCCAATCCTAAGTCTGCAAAGTGTAACTTCTGCGTAGCGTGACTTCGATACCGGCGGCCAATTACCTAGTTGCGGCTTGATCACATGCAGTTTATTTTGTGTGTTCCTATCCCATGTGCTCTGCCAAAAGGCCCTGAGCTTTCTTTTGAGGAATGGTTTTAAGTCTATTGGAGGGATAGCTACAGATGTACTGGGACTGTTTTCGTGGGCGGATGCTGCTAGCTGATCCGCCAACACGTTGCCTTGTATCTCGCGGTGCCCTGGCACCCAGCACACTACGACGTGTTGTTTAAGAGAGTAGATCGTGCATAAAATAGAGTAGAGCGAGACAAGGACCGGATTTGTGTGTTTTGTCATAGTTTTTAAAGCTTTCACTACACTTAATGAATCCGTGTATATCACTGCCTTTTGTAGTTTTAACTGTTTTATGTGTTTAACTGCCGCAAGTATCGCGTAGGCTTCTGCCGTGAAGATACTGGAATCAGGGTGCAGAATACCGGAATCGGAAAAGGATGGACCAACGGCTGCGTACGACACAGAAGTGTTAGACTTTGAGGCATCTGTAAAGAACTCAGGGTGTGGGTACTTGTATTGTAATTCAAGGAAGTGTGTACGGATATGTGCAAGTGGCGCATGCTTGGTAACTTCGACGAAAGAAACATCGCAATCTATAAGCTGCCACTGCCACGGCGGGAGATAGGCAGCGGGAGCCATTAGACAGTGTTCGAGAAGTGGCACACCCATTTCTTCAGCTAGGCTCCTCACACGAAGTGAGTACGGCTGTCTCATCGAAGGACGGTTGTGAAAAAGTTCAGAAGCAGACAACTCATTGATTGTAGTGTGTGAGGGGTGTTCGTTGTTTGCGTTCACCTTCAGGAAATATACAAAGGATAGGTAAGATCTCTGGAGGTGTAGCGACCACTCATTCGATTCGACGTAAAGGCTTTCCACGGGGCTGGTGCGAAAGGCGCCCGTAGATAGTCGAATGCCTAGATGGTGGACAGGGTCAAGCATTTTTAGGGCGCTTGGTGTCGCAGACTGGTAGATTATTGCCCCGTAGTCTAGGCGAGTGCGTATGAGGCTTTTATACAAATTTATCAGACATTTCTTGTCACTGCCCCACGCAGTGCGTGACAATACTTTTAAAACATCCATTGTTTTTATGCACTTGTGTTTTATGTACTTGATGTGTGTTATAAAGGAGAGTTTCGTGTCTAGGATAAGCCCTAGGAACTTGTGCTCCGTTTTTACCGACAGACGCTGTCCATGTAGGCCAATGTCTGGATCGGGATGGAGGCCTCTCTTTCGGGAGAATAAGACGCAAGTACTTTTTGTGCATTCAGTGTAAAGCCATTTTCGTCTGCCCATCTAGAGATCTTGTTTAAACCTAGCTGGACCTGCCGCTCACACATCGAGAGGTTGCACGATTTAAAGCCGACCTGTACATCATCGACATATGTGCAATAAAACATATTCCGTGGGATGCAAAGACGCAAGGAATTCATTTTGATTATAAAGAGTGTACAGCTAAGTACACCACCCTGTGGCACTCCGGTTTCTTGAAGGAATGGTCTTGATAGAACATTTCCTACTCGGACACGGAACGTACGATCCGACAGGTAGCTCTCTATTATATCTAGCATTCTACCACGTACACCAAGGTGAGACAGGTCTCTTAGTATTCCGAAGCGCCATGTTGTGTCGTAAGCCTTTTCCATATCGAGGAACACAGAAAGAAAGAACTGCTTGTGGGCGAATGCGTCACGGATTTGTGCCTCGATACGTAATAGGTGGTCGGTGGTGGATCTACCCTCGCGAAATCCGCACTGGTACGGGTCAAGTAGATTGTTTGTTTCCAGGAAATGCATAAGTCGGCGGTTTATCATCTTTTCGAAAAGTTTACACAGGCAGCTTGTAAGTGCGATGGGCCTGTAACTCGCAACGGAGGATGGATCCTTGCCCTGTTTAAGAATGGGAACGACGATCGCCTCTTTCCAAGACGAGGGGATCTCGCCGGAAAACCAGATGGCATTGTACAAGGAAAGTAAGGTTTTTTGCGTTTCGGCAGGTAGGTTTTTCAGCATGTCATATACGACACGGTCGGAGCCTGGGGCGGAACTACTGCAGCAGGTTAGCGATGCCTGCAGCTCAGCTAAGGAGAAAGCTCTGTTGTACGCATCGTGTTTTGTGGATTTGCGCTCTAATTTCTGTTTTTCTATTGTTGTCTTGTAGCGTTGGAAAGCCTCGGAATAGTGCGACGAGCTGGACACTTGTTCGAAATGTGCGCCTAGAAAGTTCGCTTGGTCTTCTAAGCTGTCGCCTTGTGTGTTTACTAGAGGCAGTGAATGTGTTTGTCGTCCTTCTACCCTACTAATCATGTTCCAGAGTTTGCCTTCTTGTGTGTATGAATTGATGCCTGATAGAAATTTTTGCCAACTCTCTCTTCTAGCCTGTCGGCGCGTTCTCCTGCCTTGAGACTTGATAATCTTAAAATTTGTAAGGTTCTCCGCTGTCGGGGAGTCGCGAAGCAAATTCCATGCTTTGTTTTGTTTCTTACGCGCATTTCTGCAATCACTGTTCCACCATGGAACTCGTCGTTTTCCAGAGTATCCACTTGATTGTGGAATACATTTGGTTGCGGCATCAATCAGAAATGATGTAAAGTATTCTAGAGCTGCGTCTATACTTAAGGAAGACATGTCCGTCCAACTTAACAGTGTAACTTTCCGAAACTGTTCCCAATCGGCCTTCTTAATCTGCCATTTTGGAACCTGATGGGGACATTCATTTGTAATTGGTGTGTTCAGAAGTATTGGAAAGTGGTCACTTCCATAAGGATTATTGAGAACTTTCCATTTAATTAGGGGCTGAAGTGATGGAGACGCTATGCTGAGATCTATGGACGAGTATGTTCTGTTTGCAAGGCAATAATATGTTGGTTGTTTTTTATTCAGGAGACATGCGCCAGAAGAGAAAAGGAACTGTTCAATCAGACGACCTCGCGCATCGCAGCGAGAGTCACCCCATAGACTGTTGTGTGCATTCAAGTCTCCAAGGACCAGAAATGGTTCTGGAAGTTGGTCTATTAAGGACTCGAATTCATATTTTTGGAGCTGGCACTGCGGGGGTATGTAAAGTGAGCAGATCGTGATCAGTTTGTTGAATAGGACGGCTCGAACAGCCACTGCCTCAAGGGATGTTTGGAGTGGTAAGTGGGTACATGCAATTCCTTGGTTAACTATAACGGCTACGCCACCAGATGACGCCACAGCATCATCCCGGTCCTTTCGGAATATGACATAATGGCGTAGAAAATTCGTGTTTTTCGATTTTAAATGTGTTTCTTGCACACACAGCACTTTTGGTGAGTGTTCATGTAGCAGCTCTTGGATATCGTCGAGGTTTCTTAGTAGACCTCTGACGTTCCATTGTATAATTTGTGTATCCATTTTGAGTGTAAGTTAGTGCTGTGTGTACTGAAAGAACTATTACCTTAGGTCACAGAGCCCTTTCCAGGCCCTGTGATGCGGGCTTTTTCTTTTTTGGCGCGCTCCAACGAGCCGCGCCGCTCCTTCGGCGCCTGAGACGCCGTTGGGCTTGCCGTTGTGTCCATCACCTCGGCAGAGGCGCTGGATGCCCGGTCGCGGCTCACGCGGACGGGTGTCAGTGTTTTGGGGCTTTCTGCCTGAACAGAAGGCCCTGGGCCTGCAGATCCGGAGGCCTGCATGCCCTTTGGTTGCGGAGCAGTACGGGCTGCTTCCGCTGAGGGGGCAGTTGGCGCTACCGCCCGTCCACTGTGCGTGGTACGTGCGGCCGCCGCGAACCTTTGTGACACTGCCCCCTTGCGTGCCACGTCCGCGTACAAATGACCCTGTGCGATAGAGAGGCGTTGGCGCGCCTCCCTAAAAGAGATGTTTTCTGTTACCTTGAGTGTAATTATTTCTTTTTCCTTTTTCCATGCAGGACACGTGCGAGAGTACGCTGCGTGTCCGCCATCGCAGTTTGCGCAGTGGGGAGTTTCAGCACAGTTGTCACTAGGGTGTTCGTGTGAGCTGCACTTGGCACAGGTTTGACGGCCACGGCAGCTCTGGGAGCCGTGACCGAAGCGCTGGCACTTGAAGCAACGCCGCGGGTTCGGTATGTACGGTCTGACCTTTAGTTTCAGGTATCCTGTTTCGATGTGTTCTGGTAGTGTGCTTGTGCCAAAAGTGAGGATTAGATGCTTTGTGAGGATTTCTTTATCATCGCGCCTGATTTTGATCCGCTGTACATTTATCACGTGCTGTTCACTCCAGCCTTCGAGGAGCTCAGTTTCTGTCAGGTCGAGTAGATCTTGGTCGGACACTACACCTCGGGAGCTGTTAAGGGAACGGTGCGGTGTGACAGAAAGAGGTGTCGTTCCAAAAGAGACGAGTTTGGAGAGATTTTCGAACTGTGTCTTGTTTTGAATTTCAAGGAGAAGGTCACCACTAGCCATTCTTGTCACCTTATAACCTTGGCCAAGTGTATCGGTCAGGCATCTTGAGACAACAAAAGGAGAAATCGTTCTAGCGTTCTTTTCAAGCTTTTCGCAATGGATTATGTGGAATCGTGGGAAAATTTCTTTTGGTTTCTGAAAAAAGGTGTCTTCGGTGCGCCCTCTCTTTGTGAGAGGAGGACGATCATGCAGTCGGGGGAAGGAAGCGGAAGCCATAAATTATGTATCAATTCGGCAGCTATGCCAGCCGCCCACCATGGAGCCCAACATGGGGACGCGACAGCACTTAGATGTATATAAGGCATGCCAACGTCAGCTGTACACAGCCACTATAACCAAATATAATGTGCCCAAGAGAGGGCACACACACAAGGTTAACCCTCGCCGCCAGGAAAACGGAAGTAAATAGAAGTGAGGAGAAGACAGGAAAGATGAAAAGTGGGAGAAAAGACGAAGATGTGAGGGGAGAGAGAGACAGGAAAAGGCGACTGCCGATTTCCCCTGGGTGGGTCAGCCCAGGGGTGCCGTCTACGTGAAGCCGGGGCCAAAGGGGTGTGTTGCCTCTGCCGGGGGGCCTTAAAGGTCCAATCACCTGGCGTCGGCTCAACCCCCAGGATCCCCTTTTCCCCGGACACGGCAAAGCCACGCACGGCTAGGCGTGGGAGGGGGTCGAAACCCCCCCGTTAGCTCGGGTCCGTGGTGTCGCTACACACCAAACGCCTGCTTGCGCAGACGCCCCTGCGGGGCCTGTGTACTTCAGAACGTCCTTGTATCGCTGACGAGCTTTTGCCTCATTGGCAATGCCATACCTGCGTTTTGTAGACGAAAGAATACAAGAAGCATAATTAAGAAAAATGCAAATTATATATTCAAAGCTGTTTTGCATTATTCGAAATTACTGAACAGCAAACTTAATAGTGTCCTAAATGATGCAGCTTAAGAATCCAACGGTCACTAACTGATATTTTCTAGTACTTCTAAAAGGCAACTGTGCACGGTTTAACATGCTAGTGGCGCACAAGTATGAAAAATCTTCATTTTTACTGACATAATTATGATCATAATACGAGAGCTCACGTAGTGAGCATGATGTAATTCGAGGAGCTATACATCATAAGCTGTATGACGAGCACACACCCTCAAGAATTTTGTGTATATGAAGGTACTTCATGTTGGTTCAAAATGCTCTACTTGTGCTTAAGTGCAATGTACTGTCAAAGTCATGTTAAAGGGGTGGTGCCATCAAATTTCGAGGCTATAAAAGCCTGTTGTGGGTTTCTTCTGTATGCAAGGACACTCCACACGAAGGGTCGGACGCAGCAAACGTTTAGAATATATTTTAATTCACTTCCAAAGTGTACCTAAATGCTCATTCTCCCGATCAAAACCCATCGCTAGCGCGCCAACACTGACGTAGATCTGTAGGATGGACAACGAAAGTTGTAGTGACGTCACACCAGATCTGCTGTAGTGACGTGAGTGACCTGCGGACCTCCGCCACCTCCGCAACGTACGTACCGGCTGTAGTGAACTAGAATATATTCTAGTTCACTATAGTACTGGCAAAGCATCGGCTGCTACATCACTCGCCGAGTTTCGATCGTTTTCTGGCTAAGTGCGTCACAGCCTTGTGTGGTCACGTGACCAGGCCTCCTACACTTCTACGTCACTGCCCAACCTCGGCGCCCAGAAACCGAAACCGAAAGTTGTCCACATCAAAAGGCAATATTAAATTATTTAGCGAGAATACATGAATCTTGGTGCGTGCATCGTACTTCCTGGAGCTATAGGAAACGCTTACAGCAAAGAACGCGCAAGCCACAAACATGGTGGCACCACCCCTTTAATGTTAAGAGCACTATGATGCTAACATTATTGCGTATTAATCCAGGCCACGGCTATACATTAGAAAAATGTACTTGGAAAGCGATTCAATTCAGTCTCAAATACCACCATTCGCCCACCCATAAAAGAATGGAACCGAGGTACTTTTTATTATATTGCTGTAAAAGCAAATCACAATTGATGTTGCCCGACATGATGCCTGCAAGGGTCTTTTCGTGATAGTATGCTCGACTGCCAGGCGAAAATTGACTCTGGCTCCAAACGTGATTTTTATTCTTTGAGTCCATCAGGATTTTCGATCAGCGATAGCGCCACTGTTGCTGACTCGTGGTTTTCTATGACACGCGCTCCCAGCTCTATCTCATTAGGATTTACAAGGTCAATTCTCACCGTTCCTGGGATCATATAAACTGAATCACGTGTGGCGCATACCCACATTCCATGAGCCGTGGTAGGTGGTTTTTGCCATACGTAACTGACGAAAAGGGTTTCATGATGTACACAACAAGCACGCCACGTTATTGATGTCATGACCTGTTAATCGTGTTCATCATACACTGTTCTCCTGCATTAAATTTTGGTCCATACTAAGTTAAAGACACGACCACGAGGGCGCCCATACGTGGGCGGCTTGACAGATAGAAATGATCAAAGTACTATCGCACAAAGGACGTCTTTATGTGGATAGCGTAGCACACAACATACGTTGTGTTGAATAAATTTGCTGAGCATTTGAATCATGCTTGCGTTGGAGCTGTCTCTACATCAAAATGTTTACATCACTGTAAAACACAGAAGTGCATTGTAGTGCATATGCATAATTTGCCTTACATGTGCATAAAGTAGCACTTAAATTTTATCATTCTACACCAACATTTCCACATATAACAGTAACATTTGTATCGGTTTAACGTTCCAAAACCACGATATGATTATGACGGACGCCTTAACAGAGGGCTCAAACAATTTCGACCACCTAAGTTTTTTTAATGTGCACCTAAATCTAAGTACAAGGGCCTCAAGCATTTTTGCCTCCATCGAAAATGCAGCCGCCGCGGCAGGGATTCGATCCCGTGAGCTGTAGTTCAGCAGTCGAGCACCGTAACCACCAACATTTCTATTAACTTGCGTAACATAAAAAAAGACATTTCGAAGTGTAAGAGAATGCTATGCTTAACCGACTCCCACATGACTGTGGGATCTGCTGTTTTCAAGCAGAAGCACCACAATTTGCAGGGACTTCACTAGTCGTCTAACTGGCTTTGCTGATACAAGGATGCCTCCGCATGGCGGCTCCACGGTAAGTATGAAGCAAATCAAGCCTCCTGATTCGTAGAAAAGGGGGTTCATTTACAATAAACCGCAGCTCGACTCCGTGGGTTGCTGCTTATGTGCGTGGTTCTAAGGCACGAGAGTTCTTTTATCTTTTTCCAACAATGTCCTCGCGTCCAATTACTGAACATTGTTTTAATGATGTGCCGTGCGACGCTCCGAAACGAGTTATCTGCAGAGTTTCTGGAAAAAGCGACGTCCGCCGATGAATCGTCGCCACACTTTCTCGCTACCGATTCGCCTAGATGTGACGAGCCTCTGCAGAGACCGCGTTTCGCCGTCGAGCCGACTTGCACAACAAAAGTTGCATTGGCACCGTGCATGACATTGTGGCTTACTCGGGACGCACGCGCGGGAGCTGTTTATTCAGCGGAATAATCCATGGTCCATGCTTGTGACTTTGGAGGCCCCAAGGTCTATCTGCACAAGTTTGGACGTACCAGCGTTGCGATTGTGGGTGATAGACGCCCCGAACCCGAGACTCTGGCGCAGTTTGGCGCAATTTCCATCGATATTATGAGGACGACGCAGGAAATCCAATTTGGCGCACCTGGGCGCAGGAGTGGACTCACGGGCATTGCATCTAATCGGCTTTGAGCGGAAACAACTCTGGTTACAATTTACGGCGTAATTTTTGTTTCGTCCACGTAACTGCGTTTGTTACTGTCGTCATATTGCTATATTTTTCATTTGGGTCAAAAGTTCGCGGCGTGTGGCTTCCATTCATGTAGTGTTTTGCTGTGCTCTTTGCCTCTCATGTTCTGTGCACGCTTTTTTTTTTGTTTCAGATGGTAACACTTACACGCATTCCAACCGTCTAAATAACTGGCTTGATGATACAAAATTGTGGCTGAACCCCACAAGTGGCCAAATTGTGTGCTATTTGGTAAAAACAAAAGCTGGTGACCTAAGACAGGCAGAAGCCTGGACTCCTACAATTATGTGCAAAATGGCTGCGTGCGGCAGGTAACCTGCCACAAGATTAGCGAGATAATATTGTGTGCCTGAAGGCGGAAGTGCGGCCGTCTACGGCCATTAACAAAAAGCCTTGGGTAGCTTGGGCCTGTGTCAAAAACATGGAACAGGTCCTGAGTGCAGGTTGTAACTGCATGGCACGAAAGGCACGTTTGTGCAGCCATATTGGTGCACTTCTATGGCAAATAGACATTGCTGTACAACGTGACCTGACAGGATATACATGCACAGATACACCAACCGCATGGAACATGGGGACAAAAAGAAATGTGGAGCCAGCTCTCATTATTTATATAGGCTTCAAACTGGAGTGCTCTTCTGAGCAGCCTTACAGCACTAAAAAGCCAAGGCCGACCAGAAATATAAAATCTTTCGGCAGTAGAGAAGCCCTTCTGGACCACATGAAGAAGTCTCCTCTCCAAGACCTATTTAATATAAAAGGTGGGTACCCTCTGCGGTAGATTCTGCTGCGCTGCATTATTGTTATCGTTAATTGATGATGATTAGTGGAGTTTATTGGCGCAAGGGCCAGATGTGGCCAAAGAGCGCCAGAGCGATGATATTGAACTGTGCATTACGCAGTGTGGGTAAAACAGATGTGACGTGGCTGTAAATGGGCCTAAAAGCAGTCGCTGTAAGTGAGTAAGTGAGTGAGTGAGATACATTAAAATTATGGCAATAACAAATGATGTGTGCTATGAAGACATAAAATTCATTAAAAATAATACGAATATCAAATAAAAACTTGGCGTGGAGCACAAGTGCCTCGGCAGAGCCCTTAAAACAAGGGCATGGAGGCATGGGCTCATTGAAAGCTACTATCACAGCGGCATCTTCTGGACAGAGGACGCGCTATGAACTTGTTGGGCTAAAAACATTCAATACTACATCTTTTAAAAATCCAAGGACTGATTTTGCGTCAAAAAGCGGCTCTTCGCCGAGAAACATAATAGGATGTAGAGGAAGATGATATCGGTATGCTAAGGGAAAATATTTCTTTCTCTCTCTTTCAGCTTCCGGACATTCCAGGAGGACGTGGAGGACGGTTAGCCTCTCGCCACATCTACCACACGTAGGAGGTTCATCGCCAGTCAGCAGAAAGTTATGGGTACCATATGCGTGTCCTATTCTGAGGCGACAGAATAGGACATCAGTTCGCCGTGTTCTCGTAGCGGAGGGCCAGTAACCTAACTGCGGCTTAATCAAGTGAAGCTTATTATTTATTTCTGTGTCCCACAAGCGTTGCCAGTGGCTTCGCAGTTTCTTACGTAAGAAGGGTTTTAGATCTGTTGCAGGGACAGTAGCGGTAGGGTTAATAGGGCGCAATATAATTGACGTGGCCATTTGGTCAGCTAACACATTGCCTTCGATGCTTCTATGGCCAGGTACCCAGCAAATAGTAACATGCTGGTTGGACATATACGCTGTACACAGAACGGAATACAGCTCAATTATTACCGGGTTTTTGAATCTAAAAAGTGATTTTAATGCATTTACGACGCTTAACGAGTCTGTGAATATAACTGATTTTTGTATGTTTGACTTCCGTATATGCTTCACAGCCGACAATAGTGCATAACCCTCAGCCGTAAAGATACTTGTTTCCGGGTGCAGTACACCGGATTCCGAGAAGGATGGTCCGACGGCTGCATAAGCCACCCCTGCATGCGACTTAGAAGCGTCGGTATAAAACTCTACGCATGAGTAGTTGGACTGGAGTTGTCGGAAATGCATTTTAATATGTGCTTCTGGTGCATGTTTAGTGATCTCGACAAATGAGGTGTCACAATGTATAAGCTGCCACTGCCACGGCGGTAAAAGTTTCGCTGTGGGCATAGGACAAAGTTCTAGCAGTGGAACATCCATTTCCTCACTTAAGTTTCTCACACGCAAAGAGAACGGCTTTCTCGCTGCGGGTCGATTATGGAAGAGGGTGGCAGCGGTCATATCGCTTATAGTTGAATAAGAAGGATGTTTGATGTTTGCGCGTACCTTTATAAAATATATGAAACTACTATAGGATCGCTGTAGGTGAAGTGACCACTGATTCGACTCTACATAGAGGCTCTGGATCGGACTTGTCCTGAAAGCACCTGTTGCAAGTCGGATGCCCAGATGGTGGACGGGGTCTAGGATTTTTAATGCACTTGGCGTTGCGGAATGATAAATTATAGAGGCATAGTCAAGGCGCGACCAGACAAGACTTTTGTACAACTTCAAGAGGCACTTTCGATCACTACCCCATGTTGTACGTGATAGAAGCTTTAGGACGTTCATCGCTTTCAGACATTTCATTTTTACATATTTAATATGGGGTATAAACGTGAGCTTAGAATCTAAAGTGGTTCCCAGGAATTTATGCTCGCTGCTGACAGAGAGTTGGTCTCCCTTGATCGCAATACTTGGTAGTGGCATTACCCCTCGTTTGTTGGAGAAAAGTACGCAAGTACTCTTCTGGGTGTTTATTTTAAAGCCATTCTCATCCGCCCATTTAGAGAATTTATTCATTCCAAGCTGCACTTGTCGTTCGCAGATAGACATATTGCATGATTTGAAACTCATCTGCACATCATCAACATACACGGAATAAAACATCGCGCTTGGAATTACTGACTGCAGAGAGTTCATTTTTACAAGAAAGAGTGTGCAACTAAGCACGCCCCCTTGCGGAACACCAGTCTCTTGGGTGAATGATCTAGAGAGAAGCATTTCCCACTTTTACGCGAAAGGTTCGGTTAGACAGATAACTTTCAATTGTGTTTAACATGTTCCCATGGATGCCCATGGCGGCAAGATCGCGTAGAATCCCGAATCGCCATGTGGTATCGTACGCTTTCTCTAAGTCTAGGAAAACCGAAAGTACAACCTGCTTATGAATAAATGCATCTCTGATGTATGTCTCTATGCGAACAAGGTGGTCTATTGTCGACCTCCCCTCTCTGAAACCACACTGAAGGGGGTCTAGTATACTGTTACTTTCTAGAAAGTGAATTAAGCGCCGGTTTACCATTTTCTCATATAGTTTGCATAGACAGCTTGTTAACGCTATTGGCCTGTAGCTGGCGGCTAAGGACGGGTCTTTGCCTGTTTAAGTACCGGGATGACTATCGCTTCTTTCCATAACAATGGAATATACCCAGCTGCCCACATGGTATTGTAGAGGGTTAGGAGTGTTTTTAGTGCTTCGGGGTGAAGATACTTGATCATTTCGTACATTATGCGATCGCCACCTGGCGCCGAGTTGTTGCAGCACGCAAGAGATGCCTTAAGTTCAGCTAATGTAAATGGGCAGTTGTAAGCCTCACTGGATGGACGTTTACATTTAAGGGGCTGCCGCTCTTCGCGTTCTTTGAATCTTAAGAACGTTTCTGTATAGTGTGATGCACTTGAGACATATTCAAAGTGTTCACCTAGGCAGTCCGCCTGTTCCTCCAGGCTCTCACCTCGGCTATTTACCAAGGGTAGGGGGTGTGACTCCCGACCCATTAACTTGTTTACCCTATTCCAAACCTTCGTTTCGTCGGTGTAAGAATTTATACCGGAGATGTACCTATTCCAACTTTCTTTCTTTGCAAGACGACGCGTTCTTCTGGCTTGTGACTTAACCTGTTTGAAATTGACGAGGTTTTCAGCCGTTGGGTAATTTCGGAGTAATCTCCAAGCTTTATTTTGGCTATTGCGCGCTTTCCGACAATCGTCGTTCCACCATGGTATGCGACGCTTATTGGTCATTCCGTTAGTTTGCTTAATACATTTCACTGCAGCGTCAATAATAAAAGCTGTTAGGTATGCCACAGCATCGTCTATATTAAAATCACCAATGTCATCTCCGTCTAAAAATGTGCTTTCTCGGAACAGTTCCCAGTTGGCTGACTTGGTGTTCCAACGAGGAAAGTCAGGCGAGCATGTATCTTCTTTTGCTAACTTCAACATAATCGGGAAGTGGTCACTCCCAAAGGGGTTCTTGACAACGGACCACTCCAGATATGGAATTAGTGTACTCGAGACAATACTTAGGTCTATAGAAGAGTATGTGTTGTGTGTAGTGCTATAATACGTTGGTTCTTTTTTGTTAAGTAAACATGCGCCTGACGAAAACAGAAAGTGTTCTATTAGGCGTCCTCGCGCATCCAAACGGGAGTCGCCCCATAGGGGATTATGTGCGTTTAGATCACCAACGACTATATATGGCGGAGGAAGTTCATCAATGAAGCTTTGAAATTGTGTCTTCGAAAGTTGATAGCACGGAGGAATGTAAATAGAAGTAATTGTTAGTAGCTTACCGAACAGCACTGCTCGGACAGCAACTGCCTCAAGAGAAGTTCGGAGGTTTAATTGCTTACAGGCAACACCTTTATCAACTATTATAGCGACACCGCCCGACGAGGCGGCAGCGTCGTCACGGTCTTTGCGGTAGATGGCATATTGCTTTAGAAAGTTTGTTTGTGTGGACTTGAGATGTGTTTCCTGAACACACAGCACCTTTGGGGTATGTTTATTAAGAAGTTCTCTAATATCATCAAGATTATGGAGAAGTCCTCTCACATTCCACTGTAGGATCTGTGTGTCCATTTTAGATGTGTTTTGTGCTGTGTGCTCAAGGATGGAAAATTAGCTCACGGACCCTTTCCAGGGGCCGTGACTCGTGATTTTTCTTTTTTGGATCGGTCGACGGAGTCGCGCCGATCCTTAGGCGCTGGCTGCGCCCTCACGCTCGGTGTTGTGTCCATTGCCTCTTGCGAGGCGCTGGACACGCGCTCTTGCGAGCGCTGCGTTTGTTTTGAGGGCCTCGCCTCAGAAGACGAGACCTTCGCGCCCCCCAACCCGGAGGTTGGTGGGTCCTTCTTGGATGGCGGAGCAGCACTGGCTGCAACCGCCGGGGGGGCGGGTGGCGTCACCGCCGGCTCACTACGCGTGTGCCGGACAGCCGCCGAAGGCCGTCGTGGCGCTGCCCCCTGACGCGCCACTTCGGCAAAGCTGGTTTCTGGTAGGTAGGACACCTGCCTTCGTGCCTCCTTAAATGAAATGTTTTGTTTTACTTTAATTGTGACAATTTCCTTTTCTTTTTTCCAGCATGGGCATGACCGTGAGTATGCGGCATGCTCCCCATTACAGTTCGCACAGAGAGGAGAGTTTTCACAGGCATCAGATGTGTGTTCTTCAGCACTGCATTTGGCGCAAGTTAGGCGGCCTCGGCAGTTCTGTGAACTGTGGCCGAACCGCTGGCATTTGAAACATCGGAGAGGGTTTGGTATATATGGCCTCACTCGGAGCTTGATGTACCCAGCCTCGATGGAGTCGGGCAGTACACTTGAATTGAAAGTAAGTATCAGGTGCTTAGTCTGGACTTCTTTGCCATCACGCCTTATCCTAATTCGTTTCACGTTGATGACATTCTGTTCGCTGAAACCCTCCAGGAGTTCAGCCTCCGTCAGCCCTAACAAGTCATCATCTGAAACAACGCCACGGGTGGTATTCATGGTTCGGTGTGGGGTTACTATTAAGTTGGTATCTCCAAATTTCGCTAGATTAGGCAGTCTCTCATATTGTTTCTGGTCGCGGAGATCCAAGAGGAGGTCACCACTTGCCATTCTCGATACTTTATATCCTGGGCCAAAGATTTCGGTCAAAGACTTCGAAACTAGAAAAGGTGAAAGTGTTCGCACTGGTTTGCCGGGTGTGTCAGCGTGGATAACGTGGAATCGGGGGAAAGATACTCTCTGGTGACCAAAAAACTGGAAGACTTCGTCGGTGCGCCCTCTTTTGTTAGGGCGATCAGGGAGTGGGGGGAAGGAACTAGCCATATGTAAATGTTTATATTTCGGCAGCAGCGCCAGCCACCCACCATGGAGTCCTACAAGGGGACGCTGCAGGGTCTGTAAGCACAGGCACTGCAGGCGCCAGCTGTACGCCACCACTATAACCGAATATGGTGTATCCAAGGTAGGATAACCACACAGGGTTAACCCTTGCCGCCAGGAAACACGGAAGTCAATGGAAGAGAGTAGAGGACAGGAAAGATTTAAAGTAAGAGAAAAGACGAAGATGTGAGGGGAGAGGCAGGAAAAGGCGACTGCCGATTTCCCCTGGGTGGGTCAGCCCAGGGGTGCCGTCTACGTGAAGCCGGGGCCAAAGGGGTGTGTTGCGTCTGCCGGGGGGCCTTAAAGGTCCAATCACCCGGCGTCGGCTCAACCCCCAGGATCCCCTTTTCCCCGGACACGGCAAAGCCACGCACGGCTAGGCGTGGGAGGGGGTCGAAACCCCCCCGTTAGCTCGGGTCCGTGGTGTCGCTACACACCAAACGCCTGCTTGTGCAGACGCCCCTGCGGGGGTTATCGTTAATTGATGCTTTGCTTGGGTTGGTAGGGAGCATTGTAAATTGATACTTGCGCACATGGCAATGGAGTATTTTGCTGCGTTACGAAAAAAATTTGCATTTTCAGGCATCACAGACACAGAATAGCATGCAGGTACCCTTTTAGAAGCAACAATACATGCTACCAGGACACAGATGGAAAAGGAGGCCGATCCAAAAGACGCAGACACTCCATCTCTGCAGTCTGCGCATTCACCAGAAAAGCTAGAACACAAGATGGTGCATGCGTGAAGAGTGATGCGAGCAAAATTTCAGTTTATCATGTATTTTTCTCATAAAAAGCTGTGACCTCTAAACTTGATTAAACTTTAATATTTTTAAACTTTACTAAAAGTAAAGTTTAATCGAATGTCCACAATGCAGTTGTAGAACCAATGCACCTGTCAGTTTTTTCCCGCTTTGTTATCGTAGCGTACGCCTTCTGTGTTGGCCATATCATGCTAAGAAACTGGCTGCACAGCAGTTCCTAACAACGGGTGGAGAATGGCACATTGCTGTGGACATTACCTACATTTCAGGCTGAAAACCTTGAAAACGGTGGGCTGCAAGCAGTCACAGCCTTTGTGTGCCTTTGTCACTTCCTGCACAAATAAAATGCACCCCTTTGTTTATAATCATAGCACGGCTTATTCACGACTTTTGTGTTTGCTTCTCGTTCAGGTTGTCCCGACAGCAGTCTGCGCGAGGATTTCTGCAGAATAACTGGCTGGATTCGAAATAACGCTATACAGACCCCTTTGCAATCTCAACCTAGCAAGTATGATTGCAGCGGGCCATGATGATCGGCAGAGAGTGCAACAAAATCATAAAATTACAGTTCCTGCATCCCTAGCTATCGAGGCAGCAGCAAAAAGAGAGAGAGAGAGAGAGACTGTAGTGAATAGTTTCCGCACTGAAAAGGCAGAAAACTGCTTCTATATTCAGGGCAGTGTGCCGCTCCAAACAACAACACTGTCCATCTTTAGTAGATAAGATACTTAAAGCCAAGTACATTCTGGTCCTGCCATCCAGTATGGCATAAACAATTAATAGCTTGCCAAGCCCCGTGCCTTTACTGCCTTTAAAGGGCAGTATGTGAATAGAAGGCTGGACGACTGTGGTCTGATGATACCACCTGAGTACCCATATCTTGGTTGTAGTCCGGATGGGCTTTTTTGCTGCGATTGTCACTCTCCGGCACTGCTTGAAGCCAAATGCCTCTATTCGCTTCGTAATGTCCACCCAAGTGAGCTAGTTCAAGCAGGACAATCTAGGCCGGACTTTTGCTTAGATGCTATTGGTGCATTGAAAGCAACACACGTATTACTACCAGGTTCAGGCACAGCTGCATCTGAATAGTATGCAGTACAATGTGCTACCTGTACTTGCATGTGGATAAGGGAGGTACGTTGATGGGTGTAGAAAAAGAAGAGGGATTTATGCATACACATGTAAAGGCTCTGGAGAGTTTCTTTGAAATCTTGGCAAGGGGTGCAAGACAAGAAGGCATAAGCTGGGCTTCTTGCCAGAATTTTCTGTAAAAATTGGAGATTAACACCAATGTACGTTCAGTCTATTGCTAATGTGTTTGGACGTATGTTATGTACACCTCTACGCAAACATGGAGAGAGATGGTGTCGCCCAGGCTGCAAATGCAGCTTGGCACGAAGTGCAATACATAAAGGCGTAAGCTGGGCTGCTTGCCAGAATTTCTCCAAAAATTGCAGACCAACAGCAATCTACGTACAGTGTATTGCTAATGTGTTTGGTCGCATGGTATGTACACCTCTACGCACATGTGGAGAGACCATTCAAACTGTTAAGTTTAGTGTCTTAAGATTCTATGTGCTGCTAAAGTGAAAATTTCACCAAGATCTGTGAATTGCAGATATGTATGCATGTTTTTTTTTGTATTGCTTGCATGTGTACGTGAGTCCTCGCTTCTAGGCGCGTGCGTATGAGGCTTCTATACAGATTCATCAGACACTTTCTGTCACTATCCCAAGTAGTGCGTGACAACACTTTTAGAACATTCAATGTTTTTTATATACTTGATGTGTGATATGAAAATCAGCTTCGTGTCTAAGATTAGGCCTAGGAATTTATGCTCTATCTTCACAGACAGACGTTGACCATGCAGGTCAATGTCAGGAGATCGGGGTGAAGGCCCCTCTTCTTAGAGAATAAGATGCACGCGCTTTTTTGTGGATTCAGTCTGAATCGGTTTTCATCTGCCTATTTAGAAACTTGTTGTTCAAACCAAGCTGAACCCGCCGCTGAAACATTGCAAGATTACAAAACTTATAGGCAACCTGCACATCGTCTACGTACGGGAAATAGAACATGGTACTGTTATGATCGGCCTGCCTGGCTTGGCGCCGCTTTGACGCATGAGACGTTGCGGCTAAGACTACCTTGATTTCTTCCGGGTCAGCGGTTCCAGAGATGCACCAAGAGCGGCGACAACACGAAAGTCGTTCGTCGAATTATCTCAGGTTGTCTGCGCCCCTCGTAAAACCCTTTGGGCACGCCTGACCGACTGACAGATTAGGAAGAGTTGTTGGCCGTCGAGGCGGCTTGCTTTGTCGTCAAGCAGAGCTGGGCAAAGATACTTTGAAATTGTATCGCGATACGATACAAGATACTGAGGCAAAACGTATTGGAGATACAGATACAAGATACTGCCGTACTAATTGTATCCGATACGATACTTGGCAATTGTATCTTCAGATACTTCGATACATTTTCAAATTTGTTATTATAGATCCTTACAAAGTAGCAGCAAACGCCTATACACAAAGATGTCTCCTTGAAAATTTCTGAACTGTGACCTATTTAGTTTCACTTGCATGAAATGTCTGTTAGTATCTCAAAAGTTTTGCCCTTCTTGCTCAAAGTACATTAGTTTCCTTCCAAAACAACCTATTGGGGCTTGTTTTAGCTTGTTCACAGGACAACTCTTTATACACTTCGCTGACAGCGGTTCTTGCTTGTAATTTTTGTAATTGATGGGAGTCGCTGCTCAGCTTGCCGACCAGCTAGCGGGTTGCCATGTAATCACAATAACGTCAATAAGAAGCCTTCGCACGACGGCGCAAATACCGGTGTGGACTTTTACCTTGTCCGTAAAAGACAGTTTGCACAATACCGCATATCCGGAGAGGTGTACAGCAGCCAACAACGCTAATAGCGACTTTTTTTCTTCCTATCGGAGGGGGGGGGGGCAGGGGGGAGTGGCGCGGGGAACGCATGGTGTATACGGGGCTTGCGACCGTTCGCTAGCGGCCCGGCCGGCACACATGACCGTCTCCGTTCCATGTGCTTTTGTTTCTAAATAAGTATGTAGTGAGCTACACAGACAGGACTGCTCTCAAGCGTTTCTTTCGTGAGGAACACGTGGTCACCATGTGCTGAAACATAACCGTGGAACAAAAACTATATTTCGATCCGCGTCCAGATTTCAGTCGTTATGTACATCCGTATCGTTGTTTCTGGAATCCGGACTCAAAATCCCCTTCAGAAATGGACCTATATATGAGATATGTCAAAGGCCTCCTTTCAAATGGCAACGTCATTTTGTTCAAACTCTCTCCGACCCCACCATCTTCACTGTTCCCGGGCCTTTGGAGCTAAATTTCGTGACTGCGGCCCGCCGGCTATAAGCTGAGTTTGAGACCCCTGTTGTATATGTAGATGACGTAAACCTGCAATGAATTTCCATGTTCTACTTAGCTGCTGGCATAAGGGATTCTTTGTTGATATACTCACTAACGTGCAATCTTTTAGCAATTTTTCTTGAACGAGAGAACATGTGCAACACAGAAATGTCTCAGACGTATTACGTAGCTGCACGAAGCATCGCAGGACACTGCCGCTATTCGCGCTATTGCCGCTTATAGCTCCCTTTACGTAGCGATTAGTAATAAGAAAAATATTTAAGAAGGCCTAAAACCGGAAAACAAGTATAGTAAAATAGAGAGGTGGTTGTTTATCAAACATTCACATTGAATGAGTACAGAAACACGATACAGACGGCGCCCTTACCAGCTATGATCACGAAGTATCGTCAACTATCCTGTTGAGACCAGGCCCGTAGCCAAAATTTTTTCGGGGGGGGGGGGGGGGCACTTGCTGAAAACCTTGACTATTTGAGAAAAACACCTATTTCATTATTTATTTTTTATAACCACCTACTTCACCAAAATTTCGGGGGGGGGGGAGTGGCCCGGGCCACTCCCCCCCGCAACCAAGCCCTTAGCCGCCCAGCCCCCCCGGCTAAGGGCTTGGTTGAGACAATGTGAAATTTAGTGCCTATGGAAAATTGCCTGAAATGGCTCGTTGGGACGCTCATGAGTAAAACGGAGCATTCATTAAAACAACGTTTCTGGAATCCCTTCCTAACATCTTTAAGATGGCTCTTCCATTTCTATAATGCAACTCACTTCGTTATTTTCTTAAGCGGTAAGTAGAATATTTTGTGCTGTATACTAAAGGCACGCCCGCATAATATATTTTTTTAAATCGCCTTGGCAACGTGTAAATGTGTAAACAGTAGAAATAAAGCAGACAGTTAGAAGAATAAAGCAGCAATCTTTTTCTGGGAGCGCGTTACGAAAGACATACTGCAGTGACCAGACCGGAAAAACAGTGCAGAGGCCTAGGTAATGTATGTGACGCAAAATTACAGCTAAGAAAGCACTTGTGCCTTGTGCTAATAATCAAATTATGATTTCATAAATTCTTGAATAAATGCAGATGGAAGTGAAAAATACCGTACGCCAAGATATTTCTGTTGGTAAACGCTTGCTCTATTAGATCTAGCATCAGTACCTGTGGTGCTAAAGTTGTTAGAATCTTATTTGCATATAAGTTAATTCATTGCATGCAAGTCAAACTTATATCCTCGAGATCTTTTAAATCGCTAATATGTAAAATCCACGCGACGCAAAGCAACCCCATTCTTGCACGCATCACATTTCGTTACGGATCAAGACGCAAAAGAATCTGCAATAACGACACTGTAACAACATCAGAATTTGCGCGATAGACGCCGCACGCAGTGGAGTACGCGGCGCAGGACAGTGGCTATGAGCAAGTGTAGCGGCATTGGAGCAACTAAAAGAAAAGAAATCGAGAAAACATACGTGGGCTGGGCGTAGACGTCCGCGTGCTTGTCTTCCTCATCTTACCCTCACTGGACGACTCTGGCGTAAAATAAACGTCACTGCCCTTAGACTTATTCAGATCGCTTAGTGGCACCAGTACCAGCTTGAGAAGCGGAGTTTGGCCAGCGATTATTGTTTCGCACGGCTGTGTCGCGATAGAAGTATCTTGTATCTTAAAATACACGATACATTATCGAATGTATTGGAAATACAGATACAGATACTCGTCTTTCGAGACGTATCGCGATACAGATACAAGATACCCAAAGTGTATCAAGATAGTATCTAAGATACATGTATCTTCGATACTGCCCAGCACTGTCGTCAAGGTACCCCGGACAAAGGGCCCAGCGTCTGGGAACCGTCTGCGGATGCATTTCCCGTTCTCCGTGGCTGCCGCTGTTTTCACAATTCGTGGTCTGCCTGGCGCCGCATACCCATCACTGCAACAGACTACGAAATTGACTTCCACGTAAGACTCAACATCTTCGTGCTGTGCCGTGTAGTGCGCGGTGGGCAGTGTTTTTCCCTCGCCATGGGACGAACTGGACGTGCCTCTTTCTCCTTTCGTGAGTTGGGAAGGAGGCGGCGTTTCACCTTCCCCTTTTGGGGGCGGAGGTGAAGAGAAGCTCCAAGAAGCTCCCAAAGCTCGAGAGCTTCCATAATGCTAACCCTCATGTAGCAACACGCTACCTGTAAATAGTAAATAAACGTTACTGTTAACTCCGGGCTCCTCTCCTCGACATCCCCCGGGACTCTGGCTGGTTCCGGTCCTCTGGGCAGAACCATGATTACATCAACTGGATGGCAGCGTTGGGATGCTGCTGACAACTGGGAACACATCAACTGGTTAGCAGCAACGGGATGACCCATGCTTGACTCGGGCCTCAACGATATGGTGAGTGCTTGACTTTCTTTGAGTTTTGCCAGGTTTTAGCTTTTGAAGTTTTCTAAATCTGTGTGTAATCTTCTGTGCGTATAGGCTTCGTTTACCGCTACCATACGTCACAGCTATTCACCATTTTAGTTTTAATGTTCTAAAACTGGCAGTGTTTTACCGTGCGTCTAGGCTTCGCTTGTTCGCTACCTAACGTCACGGCGGGTAGAAAGTCCTCACTCGTGAAGACCATGGAGTGGTAAAGAAGCTAGAGAGACCGACCTCTTACTACTGTGTGAAGAGCTGGGAATTAAGGTTGGGAGAAAAGAGAGAGAGTCACAGCTGATTAAGGCTATTCAGGAAGCGGGGCGGAGGATGATGAAATTGAGGAGTGCTGAGAGGAAGTTGAGAAGTCCAAAAGATGGGCTGAAGAAACAGGATAAATGAGAAAAGGCGTTTGGCTTTAGCACTTATCAGGCATCAAGTAACCCGAATAACGAGATAGCACCCTCACATAAGAAAAAGAAAGGCACTCCTGCTGAGTCCGTCTACAGTGAGCCACTCAGAAGATCGAAAGAAAAAAAGGCGTTTAATGCTAGGAAGCCGTTGTATGCCACCGTTGCAAAGAGCTAGGTCACATCGCAATCGGCTGCCAAAAGCCAAGGAATGTTCTCGTTTTGGGGACAGCAGCGACAATGATCTGGAACAATTGAAAGCCCCCATTCAGGAATTAGTTGAGGAAAACGTACCGCGGGACTCTGCCGCAACGTTTGATAGTGTACATCCGTACTCTTTGACAAATGAGGTGACCACAGGGAACGCCCGTGTGCATGGCAAGTAGTTGAAAATGAATGGTGTGTTTGCCATTAGCCCGCGTTGAGAGTGAGGGACCGTTCAGACTGCTCGCCACGGAAACTTTGGTGTCACAAAACCTGCCCGAACATTATCCCTCTAAGAATGACGTGGACATGCTTTCGAAAGGCCTTTGTTTTGGTGACGAATCGGCGGCAGCTATGACGGATCCGATGGCCTGTGAGTCTGCTCATGAGGTTCCGGAAGCAGAAAGCGCTAATGAAGCAGACTGTAAAGTTCAGATGATGAGGCGCTTAGCTACCACGAGAGGGAGAGGCGCTCAACAGCGCGAGGTGATGAAGCGCTTAGATTAGCGCGAGGTGATGACTCTCACCAAGGAGAACATCTGATGGCGAGCCGGCTGGTTTAGCAAGTGTCGATTGTAGCGTTGTTTCTGAAGTGCAGACAGCTAGAAATAACGCCGAGGATAAGCCAGTTGAGCCGCCTGGAGTTTTGAGGAATGTACTTCCGAGTATTATTGCCGAGTCGGGGAGCGTTCCGTGCCGCCCTGAAAGAAAAGGCGCCAGCGAAAACTTCGGGAAAGGGGAAAGGTCCAAGTTGCCTCGAGCGGAGGCTGCAAAAGTTGCGGGTCTCGCACAAATCGAGATTAGGCATAAAGCGTGTCGCGAGGGCCAAGAAAAAGAGACGCGGAAGTGGTCGCCTGGTTTCATCATCTTTGGTGAAGGCTAAACGGTGGAGCAAAGCGAGGTGGTGCGTACGCGACTGTAACGACAAAGGTCCTCCCCCAAGTTTGCGAGAGGGTGACCGCTGTTCGGGGAGGCCCACAATGAGGAAGCTTAAGCGTCCGGGTGCCTCTTTGTCGGAGTTCGGGGCCCGCGGAACAAAGGTCACCGCCACTGAGTGCTTCGGACAGGTTGGCTTTTTGTCCCTCCGTCGCGATCTGGCCCATCGACAACTGTGGTATGCGCGTCCCCCCAGAGCACGTCTGAAAGGGTGCCGCATTAATTACGCATGTCACGAAGGATACTAAGAATTTGTCTTGTATCCAGTTTTATTATTGTTTTGTTTAGCTGTCTTAACGTTTGCATGTCTGCCGATGAGCAAGGACTGTGTCGATTTTTGAAAGTTTTATTTTCCTCATCTTAACTGCAGACATTGAGATATTGCTAAACTGCTTGTTTGCTTACATTTGAAAAAGCTAGCACCCGAGTAGAGGTTTTGCGCTGATTTTAACAGAGAAGTAGGCTGAAGTAAAGGCCTCTGTTAAACCTTCTGTTCTTGCAGTGAAGTGTAGGTTTTGTTTCTCTGTTTTATGTTTTACGCGCAAGTTTATCTTAACAGAGAAGTAGGCTAAGGTAAAAAGCCTCGGTTTAAACCTTATGTTTTTGCAGTGTAGTGTAGGTTTCTGCTTTTGTTGATTTTATTTTATCCGCATAATGTTCGGACAGTGTAAGGCTACCAAGAATTTCTCTTGTATCCAGTTTTGAATTTTTTTGCTTTTAATGTTCGCGTGTCTGCAGATGAGCAAGGAATATGTCGATTTTGTAACTTTTATTTTCTTCGTCATGATAACTGCAGACATTAATATACTTGTTGAACTGAGTGTTTGCTTACATTTAGCGAAACCTAACACCCGAGTAGAGGGTTTTGCGCAAGTTGATTTTTTAACAGAGAAGTAGGCTGAGGGTAAAAGCCTCTGTATAAACCTTGTGTAAATTGCAGCACACTTGTTAGTATGCGCATCAGTGTAGTGTAGGTTTTTTGTTCTCTGTTTGTTTTATTTTCATACGCGCAAGTTTGATTTTGAGTTTTACTTATACAGTGATGCTACCGAGGACTTCTGATTTGGACAATTTTTGGAGCAGCAAAATTTACGTTTTGGAGCACTTTGGAGCAGCAAAATTTTCATCTTGGAGCACTTTGTAGCAGATAATTTTGCATCTGGGAGCACTTTGGAGCAGCGAATTTACATCCTGGAGTGCAATACAGAAGCATATTGCATTAACATTCAAGCACCTAAGTATTATATGGGGCTCTTATGAAGGCTAGAAATATTTCGATTCATTGCAAATCTCATGGAAAGAATCAACTCAGGACCATAGGCGTGCGCACAGGGGGGCAGGGGGGGGGCGCCCCCCCCCCCTATCACCTAAGAGGGGGGGTGCAAAATCTGCCCCGTACATTGACCCTTGCGATAGCAATTATATGGACACTCTGGGGGATTTTTGCCGTCACCGTTGCCGTAATTTTCCGTATAAAGTCCAAATTAATAACATCACCACGCGCATTCTAGCCGCGGGTAAAAGCTCGCGAGCGCTGGCGACAACGCGGCTGAAGCGGAGATTAACTAGCCGGCCGTCTGTCTCCGCCGCACGGACAGCGCATGAGATAACATCTTCCCGCGTGCGGGCCTGCCGTCGATTGCTCATCAAACAGAGAGGAAACGCCCCGCCCGTCTTTCGTAAGAAGCATGAAGGGACGCCCGGAGCGGAAGGGGGGGGGGTGGAGCGCATCGTTCGAAGGGCGCAGTCGCTTGCGCGCGCGCTATCTCGAGGCATCAGGAGACGGCTCGTAAACTTGCTGTGCTCTCAACGCTTACTTCGCGTTTAGAGAACTCGGAGCAAGAAAACGCTTCGGTTCCTGGATCCAAAAGTGTTAGCTGCTACTCTTACTTCGTTTCACAATACAATTTTTTGGTATCGCATTCATTGCTTCGCTCTGAAGCGAAACTGAGTTTTTTAACCGTTAGCTATTGACCCCCGAAAGCGAGGGCGGACGTGTAGCATGGCGTAGCCGCTTCACTGTGGGCCGTAAGCGACGGGCCCGCTACTGACAGCTGCGCATTTGCGGCTGCTCCGACCAGGAGATATGATTTTACTAATGAGATGACATTTTAAAAGCAAGCAAAAATTCGAATTGGGAACCCTAGCACGTGAGCTCGAAAGGGCAGGGCCTAAATTTTAGGGGGTATTTACCGCAGAGTGATTACAAACTCGGACGCGTGCTGGCGGAAGGAATTACGAAAAAGCTGTTCTGGATGAAGATCCATGGATAAAATATCTGAGGAAAAGTGTCAACGCGTTTCCACCGTTCGCGTGCTCTTCCATAAACGCGAAGCAAGGAAAATTCGATATTGTCCCATATAGTATCTACTGCGAGCGATCCCAGATTTCATTCCGCGATGTCCGGAAACAGAAGTGACAGACATTTTAGCGGCACTCATGTAGTTATTAATGAACATATTTTGCTTTCCTTACGTGCCATGCGACGCTTGAAACGAGCTATCAGCAGCGTTTCTGGAACAGACGACGTCCGCCGATGAATCGCCGTCGCACTTTCTCGCTACCGATAGGCCTAGACGTCACGAGCCTCTGCGGAGAGCGCGTTTTGCTGTCGAGCCGACTTGCAGAACATAAGCTGCGTCGGCACCGTGCATGGCATCGGGGCTTACTCGGAACGCACGCGCGGCGCTATTTATTCAGCGCAATAATTCTTGGTCCATGATTGCGACTTATTGGCAGTCCCAAGATCGAGCTGCACATGTTCTGACGCGCCGGCGGTGCGATTGCCGGTGATAGACGCCCCCAAACCCGAGACTTTGGCGCAGTTTGGCGCAAATTTCCTCGATATTATCAGGATGGCGCAGTAAATACAATTTGGCGCACTTTGGCGCAGTTGGCGCAGGAGTGGAATCACTGCTTATACTGTGAGAGGCGTAATTCATTAACTACCTCCTTTCGTTTTGTTTCGCCCGTAGCACCTGCGTGCCTTGAACGCTGTGAATCTCTCTTGGAAATGATACAAAACGTTAGGCTGTTGATTTGCTTCGCACGTAGTAGGTCTGAGTTTGTTATGGCTTCATTATCTGATTCTTAATTTTCACGAGTGAGCGCACCAATTGTAAATTTCTAGGGAGTTTTACCAAAACTGTAACCTGGCATTTCTCGAGGTCAGTTGAGTGCTCTATGTTTGTTGTGCCTCGGGTCTTGCGTGGTTCGTTTCTGGCGTTTGTAGCCATGGTTCAGGTCCAGAGATTGGTGCAGCCTGCGTCAACGTCTACAAGGAGCAGATCTACGGTCTCTGCGGAGTGCTTTGGTGCTGCAACCCCTTCGAGACCTCCTGTGACGGTGGACGGGCTGTTATGATCGGCCTGCCTGGCTTGGCGCCGCTTTGACGCATGAGACGTTGCGGCTAAGACTACCTTGATTTCTTCCGGGTCGCGGTTCCAGAGATGCACCAAGAGCGGCGACAACACGAAAGTCGTTCGTCGAATTATCTCAGGTTGTCTGCGCCCCTCGTAAAACCCTTGGGCACGCCTGACCGACTGACAGATTAGGAAGAGTTGTTGGCCGTCGAGGCGGCTTGCTTTGTCGTCAAGGTGCCCCGGACAAAGGGCCCAGCGTCTGGGAACCGTCTGCGCGGATGCATTTCCCACGTTCTCCGTGGCTGCCGCTGTTTCCACAATTCGTGGTCTGCCTGGCGCCGCATACCCATCACTGCAACTACGAAATTGACTTCCACGTAAGACTCAACATCTTCGTGCTGTGCCGTGTAGTGCGCGGTGGGCAGTTTTTTCCCTCGCCATGGGACGAACTGGACGTGCCTCTTTCTCCTTTCGTGGGTTGGGAAGGAGGCGGCGTTTCACCTTCCCCTTTTGGGGGCGGAGGTGAAGATGGAAATTTTCATTGGACTGTCCTGGCCTCCATTGTTTTTTCCTACAGGGAACCCTGGGAAGGCCAGGACATAAAATGCGAGCGCCGATGCGCTCCCGACAAGCTCTCACAAGTTCTCTCAAGCTCTCACAAGCTCCGAGAAGCTCCCAAAGCTCGAGAGCTTCCATGATGCTAACCCCATCATGTAGCAACACGCTACCTGTAAATAATGTAAATAAACGTTACTGTTAACAGCTCCGGGCTCCTCTCCTCGACATCTCCCCGGGACACTGGCTGGCTCCGGTCCGCTGGGCAGAACCCTGATTACATCAGTACGTGGAATGCACAGTAGCAAGGAATTCATTTTGATAACAAAAAGTGCACAGCTCAGGACACCACATTGCGGCACTCCAGTTTCCTGGACAAACACTCTGGACAAAACACTGCATACTCGGACACGGAATGTACGATCTGACAAGTAACTTTATATTATATTTAACATTCTTCCACGTACACCTAAGTGGGAAAAGTCTCTTAAAGGACCCCAGACACCGAGTCAAATTGGAAACCCGAGGTGCTTGTGTTGTTTGATAGTCCTGCATGGGGGCATTTCTGACCGATTATGAGTGACGAGCGTTGCCTTTAGGATATTTTATTTAGTTTTAATGTAAGCGTGGGTGCTCATCTGAGTTTTGAGCACCTATCAACATAACCACTAGTATGACGTAGACGGAGGCCCCTTGTGACGTCGAACATGTAAAGCAAGTATTGTCGACGTCACAGAGAGAACTATGCGCAGTGCACTGCGGTATATTCCATAGCATGTTTGCTCTTTGCTCCTCCCACCTTCTTCTTCGGTCCGTGTCGACAGGCAGCGTGAGCTCTCCGTGTGTGTGTCCTTGCCGAACTGCCTGAATCGGACATGCCGAGGTATCGGTGCTCGGTGCCGCAGTGCCCATCGAAACACAACGCAGCAAACATATCCTTTTACTCGTTCCCGCCGTCGGGATCCCGGCAAGGATGGACGGATTTTGTTCGAAACGGAGGAAAGGACGAATGGGTGCGACAAAATGCAGCCGTATTTGTTCGCTGGATTTCACGGCAGCCCGCTATCGCATAAGCCCTGCACAGTTGTCCGAGTTCAGCATCCGAGAATGCGTGCCATTCTTGTGGCTGGGGCTGTGCCGACGCTACACCCCGGCATGTGTGCCGCTTCAGTAGCAAGCAGCGCATCTCCAGACGTACTCTCCAAGCGTTCAAGACATGAGGTTCGTAGGTTAAGTTATCTCTCTTCTTTATTTGCATGTGGTTTGAGGGCAGTTAGACCTGAGAAACTGCCTTCTTAAATGCAGCATTGCCCGGACGTTGCAAACGAGCGATATCCAATGGATGTCTGCGACGAAGTGATGCCGACGCCTACGACACCATGTACAGAGCCGTCCACTTCTACCCTGAACACCGCGCCGTGCGGCCGGCGCTCCGCGGAGCGCCTCTGCCGGGCGCTTCGGAAACTAGCGCGCAAGCGCAATGACAGCTGTAGGCGGGGCCTTCGCCGCGTCGTCTGCTGGAGCGCGGCTGCTCGACCGAATTGCGCCTGCTTTGCGGTGAAGCAAGCATCACTCTTGTGATATGCGCACGCAAATTGGGAATTTGGTGTGGTTCTCATTCCTGCGTCCTTCATTCCTGTACGCTTGAATGATCCGGTTGACAGTTGCAAGATGACGGTTCGTCATCGCAGATATTGCACGTTGTGAATATCCTCTAAGGCATAAATCTACGATGCGTCGTCTTTCGTCTTCCGGTACTTTCGGCATGGTCCTTTAATCGGGAGGCAATACTGGAATGAAGTACTACCGAACATATGCAGCCCTTTATTACGCGGCGATAAAAAAAGGAAAGTTTGACGGCGCTACGAATTGAGGGGTCACATGAGCAGTGCGCTAACGTTTCGAGTCAAGAAAGATATGAAGCGATAAGGGGCCTTGTGTCGCCCAGAGACAAAAAAGGAATAACGCTTTATTCTGCACCTGCTCACAGCAGTAAAAATTTGTCATCGGCGCTTGTTTGGTGCACTGATTGCCCCGTACGAGTTCTGCTGAAAACTTGATTAGAACGTTTCTTAATTTCTATGCATCAATAGCACGAAGAAACACGGCTGCCGGTAGGCAGTGAATAGGGTGGGATATTGGCGAGTTAAATTCGGTAGCACATAAAGCAGCGCTATTGGTAACACATAAATGCTATATTGTCAGTTTTCTAAGATTAACGGACAAGTCACATTCTTTTGTTTACAGGTTAGTAACTAATCAAAATTTTCAAACATTCCAAGATGTTATGTCAGAACTTACACGGTATATTCATCACCAATTTGCGGCGCTCAACTTTGCGCTGATCAAAAACAGTCGTGTGAGCTGCGGGATATTCTTTCTGTTCCGCCGAATCACTCATTGTGGCAGTGCCAGCGCCGCTTGAAAGTTTTGCTCATGTATGGGCCGAGGTTTGTTACTTGTACGATTGCTTGCAAAAAAGCCAGTCTCTGCGCTTCTAAAGAACCGCACCAACTTCTCAATTCGCGTGCGCATATAACAAGGGTGATGCTTGCTTCACCGCAAAGCAGGCGCAATTCGGTCGAACGGCCGCGCTCCAGCAGACGACGCGGCGAAGGCCCCGCCTACATGTCATTGCGCTTGCGCGCTAGTTTCCGAAGCGCCGGCAGAGGCGCTCCGCGGAGCGCCGGCCGCACGGTGCGGTGTTCAGGGTAGAAGTGGACGGCTCTGTACGTAGAGTAATTCGCTGCGCCAGAATTGCGACATTTGGTGACTTGGCCGTCTGTGTGAAGAGTCGCCTCCTACATCCAAATACTTTTACCAAGTACCAATGAAGAAGTTTCACGTCGTGATCGAAATTATTGTGTGTGACGCGAGCAGTAACTAAACATATGTAGTACATACTATCGCGATGAAAATAAATGCGAACAGCAGAACGTGTGACTCCATCTTTTCGCATTCAGGAGGATAATAAAAGGAAGGTACTAAGAAAAAAAAAAGCTGTCTGATTTACAACCTCAAGGAAAAATTGAAGTGCACTAAGCACTTCCACAAGGCATGAAAACATTTGCCTAATTACAACGTATGTAAAGTCTGCTAGATTACAAAGTGTGCAAAAACCGTTTTGCTTCCTCTTGCCAGGAGAACCTCAGGCTGACGTTGTGGTGCAGTGTTGCCATGTAGCGCACCATAAGGCCACACAGGGAGTGATACGCCCAAAAGTAAAAATGCAGCATGAAATACTCTTACATGAAATACTGGCTCCTGCTGCGTCCCGTGCAGTGTTTGTATTGTGATAAGAATGCATTGCATACCCAAGCAAAAGCCAAACGTGTCGATGCCCTCTGCGACGGGCCTCCCGAGGTCCGCCAGGCCTTGGTTGGACGGGCCCGTGTCGTCGCTGAGATCATCACAGGAACCCGGACTAGGGTTCCCTCCCACATGCCTTGTTTATATTTTAATGAAACGTTTTCTCCCTTGCACAATAAATGTGTGCAGTGTGTTCACAAGCAATTCGTCATTTTTATTTAAATTCTCTCCTATCTTCAAGGATGCCCACTCTTTTGGTTAAATGTTAGTGAATTTGCATGCTTAACTGTATTACAGTGGCAGATGATCTAGAGCTCGCTGACATTGTGCTGGTACAAGACAACGTCCGTAGTGATCAACACCAGTTCTATCAGAACAGTCTCTCGTGCCTGTACAGAAGACTGCTGTGACACTACATATGAGCCTTCACTGAACAACTCAACAGTGTGAGCAATTGTCGAAATTCACTTTTGATGCTGCAGCTATTAGGTGATAACTAAACTCAGCACTACAAGTTGTTGCAATCTGCGAGCCACCCTTTGCCGCGGGGCGCCGGGACGGCATAAAGGCAGCCGCCTCACTTTGCGGAGATAAGGAAGAGCGCGAAGAGCCTGGCTGTTTCTCCTGTACCAGGAGGTGCATGGTTGAATTGCTGAAATTGCTCGAAACACCATTGTCGCTGGTGCCGGAGCGGAAATGCGAAACATGGCGCCTTTGTGCCCCAGGAATGGCCGCGACGCCGGGCTTCCGCCGAGACGGACCTCGGGACCACCGCATTCTGCGTCTCCGGCTCACATAATCTACGCTCAAATCAGCGGCAGCTGCCCAGACACATACCAGTGGATTTGCCTGAACTGCGGCCGCCGTCGTCAGCATGGTGGTCGGCCCGGGAGCGAAGCGAGGGACTCACCACACCCGCATGCTGGAGTCATGTTTCCCCCGATGCGACATCGTTGAGAGAACAATACGCGCGCGCGCGCGCGTGTGTGTGTGTGTGTGTGGGGGCGGTGCCAGCAAAGTGACCCGAAGATTTGTCACCTGATTAGATGGAAACGTCGTCCTGTTTCCCTAGTTCTGACATCTAGGGACTGCGAAGGATGTAAAAAAACACATTCTGGAACGAAACTGTACAAATGCATAAAACCTCTTGTATACTTCAGCTCCTCAGTCCGGTTCCCTCCAACAGCAGCTCTTCTTGAAGACGAGGTTTGCGTCCGCCTGCCTGGACGCGAGGAAACCTGGGCAGTTGGGAGAGCCTCGCAACTTCCAACACTGTGTGTATTATATATATATATATATATAATATATATATATATATATCTACACAGTCGAACCTCGATATATCGAACGGCACGGCGATCGCGAAATAGTTCGGTATATCCAGAATTCGATATAAAAAATCACGTAAAAAATGCGTCAAGAACTTGTGGAAAACAACCAACGAACCAATCGTGGTGCAGTAAATACTCACTTGAAGATTCAAACAAAGTATTTATTGTGTTGGCTTAAAATACTGAAAAGAGTAGCCTGCTTTTTGTTGGCAATGGCGTGTTTGACGACTGCGTCCTCAACATAGTCCAGGCGATCCACAAGTGAAAGGCCGGTGCCTTCAATCGCGCTGCAGTGGCGGCGCGCAAGGGCCAAAGCGGCTACGACCTCAGCTGATGTCGGGAGCGGGGCACCAATCAGCGCTTGCGGGATCCACCTCGGCAGCGTCTTCATTCGGCTGCTCAGCGGTAGCTTCGGCGACGATCTCTACATCCGTTAGCTCCGCCGTTGTACCAGTGCTGACGTCACCTCCAACGAAGTCTTCGATGCACATGCTTTGCGGCTCCGCACCAACAAAGCTCCAGCTTGCTCCACGTTCGGCGAGCTCGCTTTCTTCATCTGCGCATGCCAACTCAGCTTCCTCGGATTCTTCCACTGATGCTTCGTCAGTGCGTCCACCGAAGCCCGCATGCCGAAAGCAGTTGGCTACGTCGACTGTTGACGTTTTCCCACGACGCCTTGAGCATTTGGATGGCGCCCAAAAGATCGATCTTCAGCTCGGCCCACGGAGTCTTACAAGCAAAATGTCGATCAGCCGACGGTTGTAGGTAGACTTAAATGTGCGGATAATGCCCTGGTCCAACGGTTGGAGCTTCGAAGTGGTGTTGGGCGGCAGAAATACCACTTCGATGTTGCTCAGCTGGGCATCGGTGTGGTGTGCCGTGCAGTTATCGACGATAAGGCATACCTTCCGTCCCTGACGCACCAGGTCCGAATCCCACGCCTTCAGCCTGGATTGCTTCCAGTTTTGCTGCAAAAGTCAGGGTCGTCCGTTTCTTCGCGTCTGCAGCCATCGCTACACACACCACAACGCGCGGCAGGCCTAACACACGAGCACAACAACGACCGATGCGACGGATGCCTGGCGATACTATCAAGGAGGAGCTGGTGCAACAAGTGCAGTGCGTCATTGCTGCAAGGCTGCGGCGTGCGTATGCCGCTACGTTCAAGTGGCGCACTCGGCGCCATCGATGTGTGCAGCAGTCGTAAACGCCCACCGCGCTACCGCTATTTTCGAGAGTTGCGGGAAAGCTCGCCGCCTGTCAACGGAGCGCGGCGGGAAAGCTCGCCGCCTGTCAACGGAGCGCGGGCGGTTTGGGGGGCCGAGTTCGATATATCCATTATACGTCAAACTTCGTTCGAAATATAAAAAATTAAAAATGCATGCGATTTCCCACGTGATATAGGAAACCGTTCGATATAGGCAATAATTCGATATGTCCGTGTTCGATATATCGAGGTTTGACTGTATATATATATATCGCCGGATCGCCGGATCGAATGCTTGTGCAAAGACAACCTGCAGGGACAAACCTTGTTGTGTTACACAGCATAGTTGTGCACATTGAAACCTGGTCACTATGAACAAATCGCAACTCTTCGTGAAGATGAAAGAAGTACTGTCATACAAGCGCACTGTGATTGCGTTGACGGGTAAGTAAACACGTCTTGTACTTGAATGTGCTGCCCGTGGTTGTTTTGTGCTGAGAAAGACGATTTGGAAGACCGACTGTCAAAGGATATGGTGTGTTTCCCAAGCGGCAGCGCAGTTACAACTTCGCATCATAAACTGAGGTGCAATTCGCTATCGTGAAACGTTTATTTTCGTAACGGGGAGTCCAGTTTCAGGCTGCTGGTGATGTTTGCCTTAAAACCGTTCACAGCAGCATGATTTGTGCAAACGCGCCGTTTCTCTGCGGCACGCGAGTGTGATCTTGCGAAGCGTAGTGGTGCGAGTAGGGCCGTTCACTTCATTTGATGCTGTACCGTATTTATGCAAGGAAGTCTCAGCTCTGTATGGATCGTTTGCGCTCACATTATTAACGGATGACCGTGCCGTAAAGAAGTTTGCCCGTGCGGCTATACACCTTTCCACTGAGGCACTCTTGGACGCCGCCATAGTGCCAGATAGTTCACCGCTAGCGACGTCTGGCAGCGGCGCCATCTTGGGCTGTTTGCTCTCCGATCTTTCCGTCGAGACGTACACATTCATCGCATCGTCTGTCGTCAAACTTTTGTTTTAGTTCTGTGTAAGCTTTGCGGAGACGCTAGTTCGGTTCTTTTGTGACTCTCTGAGCTTCCTCACTGACAAGATGGTCGGCATCGAGTGTTTTGCGATTGGTTGTATTTTTGTACGAACGGTGCACGCTTTACGGCCGTGCTCACATTCCGATGGCTCGTGGTGCGTCTAAGGAGCCCGTCGACTTAGGAGGTAAGATCACTCAACATGTTTCTGATGTATGTCACCGCGTTAATGTTCACGACAACGTTATAGTGAGAATTCTCACAGCGAGCACGATTAAAATGCACTTATTGCTCGTCAAATGCTACTACTACAACGCTGCATACCCATGCCGTTGCCAGAAAATTGTTCCCCTAGCTGCAGTAAATGTTGCAGCGCAATTACGCTGCACTTGAAGGCGAGCGCTCGCAGTTTCTGCGTAACAACAGTTCGCTGTAGCTGTACTTTATTGAGATCGTGCTTGTCCTGTTTTTCAACGTGGTAAAAGTCAGCGGTATATTGAAGCTAATCGAGAAACGTCGCTATTGACACGCCGCGATATGCTGTCTCATGAGGCCGAGATCCGCGGTCAGCTTTTTTTGTTGCCATCAAAAATGACTAATTGCGTGTGGCTCCTACAATTCAAATCGCAATAGTTGAGCTCAGCCTAAGGGAGGCATGCGAATGTCTGCAATCTCGATGGACGGATCGTAAATGTATAGATGCGGATCGAGCAAAATCGTGATCCATTGTTTTCGTGAGAACATTATTCTATGATTTATGACTTATCCCGTATTCAGAAACGCTCCTTGAATTGAACATGACTTGCCACCACCTAAAGGCAGCGCGCTCGAAACACGTTGAAGGCGGTAGCAAGGAGCGTTTTCGAATACAGGCGTGTGTGGACTTACTTATCGTTGTGAGCAGTCGTATCTTAGGAGGTAAGCTGTCGCGCTGAGCTCGTAGACACGGGTTCAGTTATCGATCACGCCGATCGCATGTTCGCAAATTGCAGGTTTTATTTGTAGTCACAAATAAAACCTGTAATTACATGAGGTGTCGTTGATCTTCTTGCCTTTATTATTTTCCACTTTCTGTGAAAAATAATATATTCACGCTATTGTTACCCGTCCGGGAAAACCAATAACGCTTCTGTTAACTTTTTTCCAGATGGCAGGAGCCATGACCATCCTAACATAGTGAATGAATGGCTGGACGACATTCTCTCGTATCAGAGGCGAAGTATCGGCGCGTGGTTTAGATTCCTCCGCTTAGCCTCCACAAAATGCGCTGAACATACACGTGATGACGTCGAGGGCACAAAACCTTTTCTATGACTGCGGCGACCCACTGTCTTTTCAAATCGACATCAGAGGGAAACCGATGCAGCAAGTACTGTTGCGTCTGGGGTCGCGGTTCCTGTGCCCAGCTTAGGATACGGACCGTGGTATCCTTTTTGCTGTCACCGCGGTTGCGACTCGGGTAGCGTGGCTGTGGGACCACGAGTGGATGTCGTGCTTGAAGCCGTCATGAGAACCAGAGGAAAGATGAAAAAACTTATGTACAGAATTTACATGTTTTGAAAACTCCGACCACAAGCCTGCCATAGAGGAGACCCACGCCGTGGGAGGCGCTGCAGTGCCGGGCGCTGTCAGTCAATGTGGGGAGAAAACTGGATACTCGAGTGTTGACCCGTCCGCTGTCCCCTTCAACCTGCCTTGGAAACGCGTTGCTTGCTCGCACGCTGCACGCGTTCTGCACGTGTTTTGAGAATTTCGCGTCGGCGCGGTTAGGATGTACACGCTTCTGTCCGAGTGGCAGCAATTTGGTGAGAGATCAGCGTCTGCTCAGTCATGTAGCAAATGCGGAGCAAGTGATAGCAGACGACGCCGTCCTCGTCAGCGCGAAGTGCATTTCGCAAGTGAAGGACGACGCTGTTTGGACGTGGAGTTAGCACAATGTTCTGTTCGTTCATAATTATATACCTGTTTTATTTGGCTTGCTGTGTGTACTACGTACTCTCTATGTTTGTTACTGGATGAATGGGTAAGGCGGCTTCTTGTGCTTTAGGTTAAGCGGCCCTGGCGCTGTGACTACTATTACAAGTGGGATACCTTAATTACTAGCACCATTCGATTTGTCGTGCGGTACGCAACACTCAAAAATAAATGGTCATTTTGGACTTCTTTCTTTCCCGCAACGAAAATTGACATCTATCTCGCGTGTCCTCCTTGCATTATCGCGTTCTCATAGCCGGTACTCCGAGTTCACGAACAGCGTGCGTACTATCAACGTGACATAGCAATTTTAATAGGGAAATGACGAGCGCCCAGCTTTCAGAAAAACTTTTTTTTGTGTGCAATCTCGGGGAGGAAGAGCCATTGCTGTCAAGGCATTTGGCCACTATCGAAACTGCACCGTGTTGTACGGGCTGTACCTGCACACTCAGTGACAATAGTTGACTGTATCTGCCAAAAAAAAAAACAAAAAAACAACGGACGTGCAACAACGGCTAATGCTTTTTTTCTTTTTTCGTAGTTGTCGTGGTCGTGCCCACTCAAGCGGTGAGCTTCGCATCCATGCATGTCGTCTGCTTTTTTTTGTGCCATCTGTTTGGGAATCGGTATAATTGCACTGGTGGAGCCGACCCGTCGTGTTTGCCATGGCCATTGTGACAGCTTAAGACGCAGCAATAGCTTCCCCTTTCTGTCGGGTGACATCGACGAACGAGGGGAGTTTCACGTGCAGCGCGCGCTCCGCAAATGCATGGGAACGAAAGGGAGCGGAGGGGTCGTGCCACTCTGCAGTTGTACGCTTTTGCCGTCAGGGGAATGGCAAGCGCTGGGTCGGCGGGCAAACTTGACCGGTTCTCCCTATTATATCCTCACTTTCGTGCGTTACCGAGGGCGCCTCCCTTTCGTCGACCATAGCCTCCATTTCCTGTTCGGCAGCTCGCATGGCCGATTCGTTCCCCGTCGCAGCTGCCTCAGGTTCTCCTTTTCTGATCTCGGGCGTCTGCTCCTCAAGCGGTGCGCTGCTCAGCTGTTGCGTCAGCTCGCGCGCTTTCGAACGGGTAAGTGCCATGCAAGCTACCTCGGTGGCAAATGATTCTCCACGTTTCTTTAGCATTTCCTCCGACTTATTTGAAAATAAATAAGGGAAGTTCTCGGAAGGTTGGCTGAAATTGCCGCCTCCGTGTGCAATTGGCCGAAAGGGCCCTCGATTACAACCCTCGCTATGGTAGGCAACACTTTGCTTTTCTGCCACTTGCCGAATCCAGGCGCATCTCCTGTATAGTCTTCGGGAGATACGCAACTTGGATGCGCGACATCCATGGTGGCGCCGAGTCCCTTAATACACTGCGCATTCGGCCGTTCACTGAGAGTTGCCTCAAATAAGGCTTCAAGAGCTGCAGGCTCCTCCGATTCCTGAATTGTGGCAAATGCCACCTGCTTCTTACAACTCCTGGCCATGTGGCCCTTCTCGCCGCAGCTGTAACAAATAACGGCTTCCGCGGCTTCTAACGCATGCGTAATGTCAGCAGGCGCCTTCGAACCCGGTGCCGCCTTAGTTACTTCATTGTTCTCTTGTGTTTCGATAACTTGGAATTCTCGGGCTTCAAGCTATTACGGGCAAACCTCTTGCCTCCCTGATTTACCTGACCAGCTTCCTGGTTTTTCGCTTTTCTCCGAGGTTCGCGGTATACTGCGGAGATTACGGCGCGAGCAGTAATCTTCGGCGAGCTCTGCCTGCTCTGTTGTTGTCTACGTCTGTCATCTTATCCTGCACCCAAAGCCTTACCTCCTCCGGAATTCCTCTGTAAAATTGCTCAAGTACCATGAGCTCAATAACCTTGTCATGGTTGCCATATACTTGCGCGCTTTTGAGCCACTCTTCGAAGTTGGCTCTAATCTGGTAGGCAAAGTCTGGATGAGATTCGTTGCCCTTCTTTGAGTACCTGAAGCGCTGGCGAAAGGCGTCTGTCGATAGGCGATATTTGCGTAGCAATGCAGCTTTGACCCGGTCATACCCTCGGAGTCCTCCTTACTCATCCTTGCAATCACATCGGAAACTTCGCACGGTAGTAGGCATATCAGTTTTTGTAACCAAGTCTCCCTACTGAAACCTGCATTCTTACACGCCCGCTCAAAATGCACGAGGTACATTGCGATGTCGTCACCCACCCTGAAGGTGTGGATTAGATCCTTTATCTTTGATTCACCGCCCGCTGAACTTCGATTTCCCGCCGATATGCGAAGCTCAAGTTCTTTCAGTCGGATTTCATGTTCTTTGTTTTCACGATCCCTCCTTACTCGCTCCTCTCTTTCTTCCTGAGCTAAACGCTCCTCTTTCTCTTCGCGAGCTAAACGCTCTTTCTCTTCGCGAGCTAAACGCTCTTTCTTTTCCCCAAAGGCTTCTTTGGCCTCACTGGCCTCCTCTAAGCTCACCTCTCCTTCTCTAAAAGCTCCAAAATCTGCTTTTTCCGTCTTACCGAGCCAACTGAAATGTTTAGCTCCTGACAAATTTCAAGGAGTTCTTGGACTTTAAACTTGTCCATCTTAGAGATGCACAGTGTTTCTCTTCCCAGGTAATTTAGTCTACGAGCCACCCAATTCTTGGTCTGCGAACCAAAATTACCCAAAATCACCCTACTTCACTACCGACCGTCTGCGCTAGTGAGTCTGGCGAAAAGAAGAGCAAACACTCGGCACTCACCACTTCGATGTAGCCGACGCAGGCGAATCCCACCGCTGCCACCACTGTTGCGTCTGGGGTCGCGGTTCCTGTGCCCAGCTTAGGATACGAACCGTGGTATCCTTTTTGCTGTCACTGTGGTTGCGACTCGGGCAGCGTGGCTGGGGACCACGAGTGGATGTCGTGCTTGAAGCCGTCATGAGAGCCAGAGGAAAGATGAAAAAACTTTATGTACAGAATTCACATGTTTTGAAAACTCCGACCACAAGCCTTGGTGGGTCTGCCTCAATGATAACACCTAGGTCAATCATGTGGCGAATTTCGGCCTCCAGTATCTCTCTGCCTAGGCGACACCGATATGGTTTGCAGCTGACCGGTTCGTTAACTTTCAGTTCAATGTCGTGCTTAATCAAGTCCATTTTGCCTGGCTTTTCGGAGAAAACGGTAGCAAATTCCTGCTCCAATCGCCCTAAATCCGCCTTTTGATCCTCACTCGAAGCGCTCCCCGTGTCGACCCCGCCTGAGACTGTACCGCTAACCTTGCTGTCGGAAAGACAACGGATTTCCCCACCTCATCATCCGGAACATTGAGTGCAAGGTTTACTACTGCCCTGCGTCGCATGTAGGGTTTCATGAGGTTACTGTGGTATACTTTGGGGCATTTCCGGCCCCACTTTACCTCGCAGTTGGTGTCCGAAAGTACTGATATTACTGTCGCCGGCCCCTCCCATTGTACATCCAGCTTGTTTTTTCTGCAAGGGCGCAACAGCATTACTTCATCGCCTACCTTAAAGACGCGCTTCCGGGCCGACTTGTCGTAACGGGCCTTGGAAGGGCCTGTGCTGCGCGCATGTTGCTCTCCACCACTTCGCGTGATTTCCTCAGTCGTCCAAACAAATCCAGTACGTAGGAAAAACATTGGGGTCCTCCCCATATCCAGTCCATGACTCACGTATCAAGTGTAACGGACCTCTCAAGTTCCTGCCGTAGACAATTTCAGCCGGACTGAAACCCGTACTCTCGTGTGGGGCTGACCTCAGAGAAAACATTGCTGCTGGTATACACCCCTCCCAGTCTCTTTTATGCTCCAAGCACAAAGCTCGCAAAACGCGTTTCATAACCGAGTGCATGCGCGTCACAGGGTTCGATTGTGGGTGGTGAATAGAGCTATGCGAGACCCTTATCCCGCAACGTTCCAAGAATGTAGTCGTAAGGCAGCTTGTAAATACGCTTCCGTTGTCGCACTGTATCTCCGAGGGGAATCTACTCGAGAAAAAATAGACAACAACGCGTCCACAACGCATGCAGAACTCAACTCTTTCAGTGCAATGGCCTCCGGGAACTTGGTGGCAACACACAGAGCGGTCAGCACGTACCGATACCCTGATTTCGATGGGGGCAGAGGCCCCACGATGTCAATCACGAGCCGACGGAAGGGCTCTGTGATTACTGGCACTAACTTCATTGGTGCTTTCCACTTGTCCGTTGATTTACCTATCCGCTGACAAGTGTCGCATTCACGGACAAACATCTCCACATCCTTCCAGCACCCGGGCCAGTAGAACTCCTGAGCAAGCTTAGCTTTGTTTTCTTTATACCTAAGTGGCCCGCCCAAGCGTTGCTGTGGGCCAGGTTGAGAAGGTGCCGCCGGTAATTTAGTGGAACTACCAGGCAGAGATCCACGGCCGTGTGTAGACTACCGCCGCTTGAACTCAGTGACGGTCGACCAGACCTACCCTATGCCTAGAAGAGAGAGTAGAGACCATGTCCAAGGCCAAGTATATTTCTACGTTAGACCTTGTTAGGGGATATTGGCAGGTGCCTTTGACAGAGCGAGCGAGTCGGTACGCTGATTGATTGATTAGTGGGGTTTTTTGGCGCAAGGGCCATGGGTGGCCAAAGAGCGCCATGTCTTTTAGTGGTGTTAGCGATGACCAGTGATACGATGATAGGGTGTATTGTGGCTGTATAGAGGCCTAAAATCACGCGCTATAAAGAAGCGTAAAAAATGTGTATACAGTCTAAAATTATGGCAGTGACAAGTGGTGTGATCTATGGTTGTGGGATAGATGACGAGTGATCATGGTATTTACAAGTGAAAAACGGGATAAGAGCACAAGTGCCTCCTCAAGGCCTTTGATCCCAAAGACCGGGAGGCAGGTGCTTCCTTTGATGGAAACCGTAGCAGCAACCTCAATCATGAGGCCGCGCTACGGAGCGCCTGGAAAAATAACGTTGAAATTATGTACACTTTTTAAAAATTCAAAGAGGGACTGATATTTAAAAAGGGGTTCTCTGCCAATGAACATAGCAGGATGAAGAGGGTACTGCAGGTGTACAGATGAAAAATGCTTTTTAACACGAAAGTGTTTTATGCCGGGGTCCACCAAGACTTCAGTGACGTATTTCCGTCACGGAAATGACGTCGAAAAATATACACAATCAGATGGCAAAGAAAAAAAGGTACCGTGAACGGGCATCGAACCCACGACCGCTCGATCCGCAACAACAGATGCCGGGCACGCACACACTGCGCCACGGGCACAGACTCGGAAGCTTTAGGAACGCGCCTTTTATATCTACCACTTTCCCGGTCGGCTGGGTGGTGTTGACCTCTGGGAGTGGTAAGGTAAAGTAATTCGTCATTGCTGTGGCCTCCGCGACTAGCACCTGCAACGCGTTACGCGTCCGTTCCATTCGGCGCGTTTCAATAGAAGTTAAATTTTGTCAATGCCTTAACACACCGCGAGGTGGCGACCTTTGCCCAAGCGTCGTAAAAGCGTCGACCTCGCTCAGCATCACGCTAATGCAAACCGAAAATAGCTCTGCGACGCGCGCCTGCCTCACCTGGATGTAACCCCGCGTTCCCCGTTGTCGCGCTCGCCCCGAGAAAAATCGCGGCCAGGCTACCGGAGCGACACGACGCGCTTAGCGTTTCCCTCTAGTCCGGCCGTGGGCGTTCAATCACATTTTAACATGCCGCGGGATGGCGAACAAGCTCTGCGTCCAATATGCGACGCTCTTCTGGCTATCACACCTCGTTCACTGATTACGCTTTCACCATTAACTACTACAGCTACCACAAGGGTTTGTTTAATCATTTAACATGGACGTTAGTCGTCGGGATGGAGATGTACCACCAATCATCAAAGTGGGTGCATACACGTTAAACGGCGCCATTGGCTGCCAGACATCAATATACACTGTACAAACTCTCTTATATCAATGTACAGTAGCATTCAGTTACTTCTGTAAGGGCGCACTTTCGTGTTATTCCGATTCCTATGACGGAGGGATCAAGCGTGTTTTTTAACACGAAAGTGTTTTATGCCGGGGTCCACCAAGACTTCAGTGACGTATTTCCGTCACGGAAATGACGTCGAAAAATATACACAATCAGATGGCAAAGAAAAAAAGGTACCGTGAACGGGCATCGAACCCACGACCGCTCGATCCGCAACAACAGATGCCGGGCACGCTACACACTGCGCCACGGGCACAGACTCGGGAAGCTTTAGGAACGCGCCTTTTATATCTACCACTTTCCCGGTCGGCTGGGTGGTGTTGACCTCTGGGAGTGGTAAGGTAAAGTAATTCGTCATTGCTGTGGCCTCCGCGACTAGCACCTGCAACGCGTTACGCGTCCGTTCCATTCGGCGCGTTTTCAATAGAAGTTAAATTTGTCAATGCCTTAACACACCGCGAGGTGGCGACCTTTGCCCAAGCGTCGTAAAAGCGTCGACCTCGCTCAGCATCACGCTAATGCAAACCGAAAATAGCTCTGCGACGCGCGCCTGCCTCACCTGGATGTAACCCGCGTTCCCCGTTGTCGCGCTCCCCGAGAAAAATCGCGGCCAGGCTACCGGAGCGACACGACGCGCTTAGCGTTTCCCTCTAGTCCGGCCGTGGGCGTTCAATCACATTTTAACATGCCGCGGGATGGCGAACAAGCTCTGCGTCCAATATGCGACGCTCTTCTGGCTATCACACCTCGTTCACTGATTACGCTTCACCATTAACTACTACAGCTACCACAGGGTTTGTTTAATCATTTAACATGGACGTTAGTCGTCGGGATGGAGATGTACCACAATCATCAAAGTGGGTGCATACACGTTAAACGGCGCCATTGGCTGCCAGACATCAATATACACTGTACAAACTCTTATATCAATGTACAGTAAGCATTCAGTTACTTCTGTAAGGGCGCACTTTACTTTCGTGTTATTCCGATTCCTATGACGGAGGGATCAAGCGTGTTTTTTTCTGAGAGCGTCTAGTTCCCTGCATTGCAGTAAGGTGTGGAGTACAGTGAGGGGGTCGCCACAATGGTCACACACAGGTGGATCGCCTCCGGAAAATGTATGAATGTGTACTGTATGTGTGGCCAATCCTAAGTCTGCAGAGTGTAACTTCTGTGGCGTGATTTTGATACTGGCGGCCAGTTACCTAGTTGCGGCTTGATAACGTGCAGTTTGTTTTGTGTGTGCCTATCCCATGTGCTCTGCCAAAGGCCCTGAGCTTTCTTTTGAGGAATGGTTTTAAGTCTATTGGAGGGATAGCTACAGATGTACTGGGACTGTTTTCGTGGGCGGATGCTGCTAGCTGATCCGCCAACACGTTGCCTTGTATCTCGCGGTGCCCTGGCACCCAGCACACTACGACGTGTTGTTTAAGTGAGTAGATCGTGCATAAAATAGAGTAGAGCGAGACAAGGACCGGATTTGTGTGTTTGTCATAGTTTTTAAAGCTTTCACTACACTTAATGAATCCGTGTATATCACTGCCTTTTGTAGTTTTAATTGTTTTATGTGTTTAACTGCCGCAAGTATCGCGTAGGCTTCTGCCGTGAAGATACTGGAATCGGGGTGCAGAATACCGGAATCGGAAAAGGATGGACCAACGGCTGCGTACGACACAGAAGTGTTAGACTTTGAGGCATCTGTAAAGAACTCAGGGTGTGGTACTTGTATTGTAATTCAAGGAAGGTGTACGGATATGTGCAAGTGGCGCATGCTGGTAACATCGACGAAAGAAACATCGCAATCTATAAGGCCACTGCCACGGCGGGAGATAGGCAGCGGGAGCCATTAGACTGGGTTCGAGAAGTGGCACACCATTTCTTCAGCTAGGCTCCTCCACACGAAGTGAGTACGGCTGTCTCATCGAAGGACGGTTGTGAAAAAGTTCAGAAGCAGACAACTCATGTTTGTGTGTGAGGGTGTTCGTTGTTTGCGTTCACTTCAGGAAAATATACAAAAGATAGGTAAGATCTCTGGAGGTGTAGCGACCACTCGTTCGATTCGACGTAGAGGCTTTCCACGGGCTGGTGCGAAAGGCGCCCGTAGATAGCCGAATGCCTAGATGGTGGACAGGGTCAAGCATTTTTAGGGCGCTTGGTGTCGCAGACTGGTAGATTATTGCCCCGTAGTCTAGGCGAGTGCGTATGAGGCTTTTATACAATTTATCAGACATTTCTTGTCACTGCCCCACGCAGTGCGTGACAATACTTTTAGAACATTCATTGTTTTTATGCACTTGTGTTTTATGTACTTGATGTGTGTTATAAAGGAGAGTTCGTGTCTAGGATAAGCCCTAGGAACTGTGCTCCGTTTTTACCGACAGACGCTGTCCCATGTGGCCAATGTCTGGATCGGGATGGAGGCCTCTCTTTCGGGAGAATAAGACGCAAGTATTTTTTGTGCATTCAGGTGTAAAGCCATTTTCGTCTGCCCATCTAGATATCTGTTTAAACCTAGCTGGACCTGCCGCTCACACATCGAGAGGTTGCACGATTTAAAACCGACCTGGACATCGTCGACATATGTGCATAAAACATATTCCGTGGGATGCAAAGACGCAAGGAATTCATTTTGATTATAAAGAGTGTACAGCTAAGTACACCACCCTGTGGCACTCCGGTTTCTTGAAGGAATGGTCTTGATAGAACATTTCCTACTCGGACACGGAACGTACGATCCGACAAGTAGCTCTCTATTATATCTAGCATTCTACCACGTACACCAAGGTGGGACAGGTCTCTTAGTATTCCGAAGCGCCATGTTGTGTCGTAAGCCTTTTCCATATCGAGGAACACAGAAAGAAAGAACTGCTTGTGGGCGAATGCGTCACGGATTTGTGCCTCGATACGTAAAGTGGTCGGTGGTGGATCTACCCTCGCGAAATCCGCACTGGTACGGGTCAAGTAGATTGTTTGTTTCCAGGAAATGCATAAGTCGGCGGTTTATCATCTTTTCGAAAAGTTTACACAGGCAGCTTGTAAGTGCGATGGGCCTGTAACTCGCAACGGAGGATGGATCCTTGCCCTGTTTAAGAATGGGAACGACGATCGCCTCTTTCCAAGACGAGGGGATCTCGCCGGAAAACCAGATGGCATTGTACAAGGAAAGTAAGGTTTTTTGCGTTTCGGCAGGTAGGTTTTTCAGCATGTCATATACCACACGGTCGGAGCCTGGGGCGGAACTACTGCAGCAGGTTAGCGATGCCTGCAGCTCAGCTAAGGAGAAAGCTCTGTTGTACGCATCGTGTTTTGTGGATTTGCGCTCTAATTTCTGTTTTTCTATTGTTGTCTTGTAGCGTTGGAAAGCCTCGGAATAGTGCGACGAGCTGGACACTTGTTCGAAATGTGCGCCTAGAAAGTTTGCTTGGTCTTCTAAGCTGTCGCCTTGTGTGTTTACTAGAGGCAGTGAATGTGTTTGTCGTCCTTCTACCCTACTAATCATGTTCCAGAGTTTGCCTTCTTGTGTGTATGAATTGATGCCTGATAGAAATTTTTGCCAACTCTCTCTTCTAGCCTGTCGGCGCGTTCTCCTGCCTTGAGACTTGATAATCTTAAAATTTGTAAGGTTCTCCGCTGTCGGGGAGTCGCGAAGCAAATTCCATGCTTTGTTTTGTTTCTTACGCGCATTTCTGCAATCACTGTTCCACCATGGAACTCGTCGTTTTCCAGAGTATCCACTTGATTGTGGAATACATTTGGTTGCGGCATCAATCAGAAATGATGTAAAGTATTCTACAGCTGCGTCTATGCTTAAGGAAGACATGTCCGTCCAACTTAACAGTGTAACTTTCCGAAACTGTTCCCAATCGGCCTTCTTAATCTGCCATTTTGGAACCTGATGGGGACATTCATTTGTAATTGGTGTGTTCAGAAGTATTGGAAAGTGGTCACTTCCGTAAGGATTATTGATAACTTTCCATTTAATTAGGGGCAGAAGTGATGGAGACGCTATGCTGAGATCTATGGACGAGTATGTTCTGTTTGCAAGGCAATAATATGTTGGTTGTTTTTTATTCAAGAGACATGCGCCAGAAGAGAAAAGGAACTGTTCAATCAGACGACCTCGCGCATCGCAGCGAGAGTCACCCCATAGACTGTTGTGTGCATTCAAGTCTCCAAGGACCAGAAATGGTTCTGGAAGTTGGTCTATTAAGGACTCGAATTCATATTTTTGGAGCTGGCACTGCGGGGGTATGTAAAGTGAGCAGATCGTGATCAGTTTGTTGAATAGGACGGCTCGAACAGCCACTGCCTCAAGGGATGTTTGGAGTGGTAAGTGGGTACATGCAATTCCTTGGTTAACTATAACGGCTACGCCACCAGATGACGCCACAGCATCATCCCGGTCCTTTCGGAATATGACATATTGGCGTAGAAAATTCGTGTTTTTGGATTTTAAATGTGTTTCTTGCACACACAGCACTTTTGGTGAGTGTTCATGTAGCAGCTCTTGGATATCGTCGAGGTTTCTTAGTAGACCTCTGACGTTCCATTGTATAATTTGTGTATCCATTTTGAGTGTAAGTTAGTGCTGTGTGTACTGAAAGAACTACCTTAGTCACAGAGCCCTTTCCAGGCCCTGTGATGCGGGCTTTTTCTTTTTTGGCGCGCTCCAACGAGCCGCGCCGCTCCTTCGGCGCCTGAGACGCCGTTGGGCTTGCCGTTGTGTCCATCACCTCGGCAGAGGCGCTGGATGCCCGGTCGCGGCTCACGCGGACGGGTGTCAGTGTTTTGGGGCTTTCTGCCTGAACAGAAGGCCCTGGGCCTGCAGATCCGGAGGCCTGCATGCCCTTTGGTTGCGGAGCAGTACGGGCTGCTTCCGCTGAGGGGGCAGTTGGCGCTACCGCCCGTCCACTGTGCGTGGTACGTGCGGCCGCCGCGAACCTTTGTGACACTGCCCCCTTGCGTGCCACGTCCGCGAATGAAGTTCCCTGTGGAAAAGAAAGGCGTTTTCGCGCCTCCCTAAAGGAGATGTTTTCCGTTACCTTGAGTGTTATTATTTCTTTTTCTTTTTTCCATGCGGGACAACTACGAGAGTAGGCTGCGTGCCCACCTTCGCAGTTTGCACAACGGGGAACTTCTACACAGTCGTCTGCAGGGTGATCGTGCGAACTACATTTGGCACAGGTTTGACGGCCGCGGCAGCTCTGAGAGCCGTGACCGAAACGCTGGCACTTAAAGCAACGCCGCGGGTTTGGGATGTAAGGTCTGACCTTAAGCTTCAGGTAGCCTGTTTCAAGATATTCTGGAAGGGTGCTTGTGGAAAATGTGATAATCAGGTGTTTTGTCGGGATTTCTTTGTCGTCACGTCTGATTTTAATTCGCTGTACGTGCGTTACATGATGTTCATTCCAGCCCTCAAGGAGCTCACTCTCAGTCAAGTCCAACAGGTCTTGGTCAGATACTACACCTCGGGAACTGTTGAGGGATCGGTGTGGTGTAATAGAGACAGGGGTGCTTCCAAAAGAGGCAAGTTTTGAAAGTTTTTCATACTGGGTCTTACTTTGAACTTCTAGCAAAAGGTCCCCACTAGCCATTCTTGTAGCCTTATAGCCTTGACCGAGTGTGTCGGTGAGGCATTTCGATACAAGAAAAGGAGAGATCGTTCTTGCGTTCTTTTCTAGTGTTTCGCAGTGGATTACGTGGAACCGTGGAAAATTTTCTGTGGGTTTGAACAAGGCATTGAAAGTCTCTTCGGTGCGCCCTCTCTTTGTGAGACGGCGATCATTCAGTGGAGGAAATGAGGTTGAGGCCATAGATTATTATAGTTTCGGCAGCCATGCCAGCCGCCCACCATGGAGCCCAACATGGGGACGCGACAACACTTATATTGCTATAAAGTATGTCTACGCCAGCTGTACACAGCTACTATAACCAAATATAATGTGCCCAAGAGAGGGCACATACACAAGGTTAACCCTCGCCGCCAAGAAAAACGGAAGTGAAGAGGAGAGAAGACAGGAAAGATTAAAAGTAAGAGAAAGACGAAGATGTAGGGAGAAAGAGATAGGAAAAGGCGACTGCCGATTTCCCCTGGGTGGGTCAGCCCAGGGGTGCCGTCTACGTGAAGCCGGGGCCAAAGGGGTGTGTTGCCTCTGCTGGGGGGCCTTAAAGGTCCAATCACCCAGCGTCGGCTCAACCCCCAGGATCCCCTTTTCCCCGGACACGGCAAAGCCACGCACGGCTAGGCGTGGGAGGGAGTCGAAACTCCCCCGTTAGCTCGGGTCCGTGGTGTCGCTACACACCAAACGCCTGCTTGCGCAGACGCCCTGCGGGGGAGTCGGTACGCTGCTTTCATCTCACCCATAGGTACCTTCGTCCTTTGATGATGAGTTTTGGACTCAAGAACGCGCCGTATTGTTTCAGCCGACTGATGGACAGGGTTCTCCACGGGCTAGAGAAATTTGCGCTGCCTTACCTAGACGATGTGGCCATATTTTCGGACAAATGGGAGGACCGTGTTGAACACCTTCGTACTGTTCTAGAAAGGTCAAAAGTGCAGGTCTTACCGTGAGGAAAGAGAAATGTCATTTGGGTTGTGCGGAGGTAAGCTATTTAGGGCACGTTGTGGGAAACGGGCGTCGGACCGTCCGAACTCAAAGTGGCCGCGGTGGTCGGTTACCGCCGTCCCAGCCCAAGACCGAGATGAGAGCATTCCTCGGCCTCACAGGTACTATCAGCATTACGTTCCAAATATTCAGACATTGCCAGCCCTTTGACAGATAGCTTGCGTAAGACCGAACCGGTGAACATTCGATGGGACGCGAAGAGGGAAGCCGCTTTTCAGAAGCTGAAGCACGCCTTGAGTGACCAACCCGTTTTAAGGGCGCCGGATTTTGCAAGACCCTTCGTATTCAGTGCGACGCGAGCGAACGCGGTTTGGGAGCAGTGCTCTGTCAGACGGACCAGAATGGAGAAGAGCGACCCGTTTTGTACTTGAGTCGTAAATTGAGCGTCAGGAAGAAGCTATAGCACCTCTGAGAAAGAATGTGCATTGTTTGTTTGGGCCGTGCGAAAGCGGTGGTGCTTATGTTGCTGGATCTAGGTTCACCATAGAAACCGATCACTCTCCACTATACCTGGCTACACCAAATGTCACCTAAGAATGGCCGTTTGCTCCGATGGAGCATAGCACTGCAGCAGCACAATTCGAGGTGCGCTATAAGAGGTGGCCTTCACACAAACGCCGACGGATTAAGTCGTGCGTTCTAAATCAGAGGGAGGAGCGGAATGAGGTCACGATTATTTTCTTAGTGTAATTTCTTTTATAGCTTGATATATAATAGTGTAGTTGTGTTATTTTCTTTATTCTTTAAAGTAGTTGTGTACTTTATGTAGTTGTGTGTGTAGGACGCAGAAAAACTTCTCACCGACTTCCTCGTTTTCGGAAGCTCTGCAGTTTGCTTGTTTAGCTTTGTGATAAAGTTCGCTTGGTTCCAAATGGAATTACGTGAAGGAGTTACGGGACACTTGTCCAGATTAGTCTGCACATTGTTTCTTTTGGGGTTTACGCGGTTTTAAAATCGCCAGTCAGGAGAATGTTTTGTAGAAACTGGGGTCTGGCGATGAGAGGGGCGTGCACGTGGCGCTTGTCGCATTGTCTGTGGCTGACAAAGGTCGTTTCTTGGAGCTTGTCACCCACTTTCACTGAAGTCGTGCACAGAGTCCTGTCCTTGGAGGGGCCTTCCAGTTCGACGGAGCCCTTCGGGATAGCAAGAACCCTGACCGGAACATCGCGGACATCGATCCGGCCGTGCTGCAGGGAGCAACTCGACCTCCCGATGCATCATCTGGCGGCGGGGGTGCACCAACTGTTGCGTTTGGGGTCGCGGTTCCTGTGCCCAGCTTAGGATACGGACGTGGTATCCTTTTTGCTGTCACCGTGGTTGCGACTCGGGTAGCGTGGCTGTGGAACCACGAGTGGATGTCGTGCTTGAAGCCGTCATGAGAGCCAGAGGAAAGGTGAAAAACTTTATGTACAGAATTTACATGTTTTGAAAACGCCGACCACAAGCCTGCCAGCCAGACATCGTCGGCTGGGGCGTCTCTTTCACAACTCGCCGGCACGGCCTTCCAAAACGGGAGCAGCCTCTTGCGTCGTCCTCTCTAGGCAGGCGCTGCCCGGTCTCTCTGTTCTTTGAAGTCGGGCCGCCCCCTTGCTAGCCGGGCCGTCGTCTTCCCAGCCGCGCCCTTTTTCCCTCGCAGGCGTTGAGTGCGCCATGGCCTGTCTCCTCGTCCCCCCCCCCCCCCCCCCCCCCAGGATGCTGCCTTCAGCCGTTGGGTAGGGTTGAAGAGTTACGACTCGCGTCACTTGTCGGTGCCGGCTGGGCGATGACGCTGTTTTCCCGGATACCTCTTTTCTGGGAAGTCGGCGGCATGGTGGCCGCTATGTTGAGGCACAGCAGCACACGTTGCATCCACACTTCTCTTTCAACACGTTGTGCGTGCCGCAGAGCTCTTTTCTTGCTGCGTTCCTCTTCTTTTGCTTATAACTGCAGCCGTAAACAACGCAATGATGACCTGTTGATAGACTGTTGTTGAACGACATTTCAATGAAAATTAATAACATGAATGGTGACCTCTCTCTAGCAACAGCCCAGAGGAAGGCGGCGTTACCGTTACCCAGGGAGCCTGCTACTCTCGTCACCAGGCGGCGAAAATCTGCTTCCGGCTTGCTGGTTTGAGGTTGCCGCTGGAAAGGTCTATAAAAACCGTATTAAAAGTAGCGAAAGTGCTCAATGCAGTCTACGCTAACACGCATTATTACCTCAAATCTGTACGTCAACTTTTTGTCAAAGGGTGCCAACACAGCAGCACTGCTGTTTGCTATTAGAAGCATCCAGAAGCCGTCTTGTACGAGCGTCCCGCGTAGATGGATGGCACCAACACAAGGTAAGGTACATTTTTTTATTCAGAAAATCGCATGAACTAAATAGGTTAAATACAGTAAATAAAACAGGGACATATGTTGCAGAACACAGGATGATGTGACCAGTTGATAAAGTAGCGTTGGTCTGGTTTTGGCACTTTTCCGTGCAATGATACCTAAACATAAAATATAAGCATGCTCATTAGATGCACAGTACAGTGTCGATGAGTGCAAGAAACTTCATATGTTATTGAAAGTCACAATACACCAAGGCTAGCAATATGCATGAAACTTGCATGTAACGTGCATACAAGTCCCTGCATTTTGTTATTTCCAGGACAAAACACCCTTGTGGCGAAACCCCTGGCTGACATCACCTTTAAGCATGTGATGAAGAAACCGGTGCATGTCGAAGTTAAACGAGAGTTTCCTCCACGCTTGAAGACACCTCACACATCCGCACTACCGAACTTCAAGAAACATTGCCACACATGCATCTGATCTGGTGTGGAATAACTACGCAGGAAGACCAGCAGCTTTGATGAGAAATACAAGCCCCATCGCAGACACACAGGATATGAAATCGCAGAACTGCCTGAGATTGTTTGGCGAATATTTCAAAAGCAAGGCGCCACTTACAACTCATAGAGGAGATCCGCGCAAAAACAGTGGGCCAAAATCAGAACCTTGCATGGCTCACAGAAAGAACTGGAAGGCTAACTGCCTCCATATTCCGCAGGATACTGCACTGTGTGAAGCCAGAAGGGCTTGTCAAACAAATACTTTACTATCGAAAGGAAATTATGAAGAATGGCGACGCCAGACTGAATGGTATCGAAAATGAGCCGAAAGCTGCGGAAAACTATCAGCAATTGATGGGACTTCATGACATAGATATAGAAGTTCAGGAAACTGGACTTCTATGCAGTGCACCTGCTCCAGACACCGCGCCGGCGACAGCGTGCGGAGTGGCACAGCAGGATGCCCCAGATTCCCCGCAGGACGTGCGGGATGTAGCAGCCGAAGACTCATGCGACCTGTGGTCGGAGAGGGAGACACGGTTCCTAATCGCAGGATACAATGAAAAAAAAAAGGCGCTTCTTAGATAGAAAGGTGGCTTCCGGTAAGCTTTATCTCTTGTAAGCAAACATTGGTGTTGGCGTTTAGCTGATGTAAGAAACAGTCGACAAAAACAATTTTGCATGTACCTTGAGAGTCCACACTAGAGGTCGTACAATCGGTGTAGGAGCCCCTAAATGATTTGTGGTGCTTGCAGGGTATAGAGACAATTTGAAAGCACATAACATAGAGCAGTTACTTCACTGAACAGAAAATGATCACATTTCTTATGCTATCTTTTAGGACCAAGAAGGCACTGTGGCAGGCCATTGCCGAAGCAATAAATAAGGGATTTGTTTGCAACATCAGTGCTGTACAAGCAGAAAATAAATGGAAGAGCTTGGACAGGGCGTATAAAAAACAAAGAACAAAAAACAACGCCTCTGGCCACTCACGTGTTTCATGTTGCCATGAAGAGAGAGTACATTTCTTTAGATCAGTACAATACCAATCTTAATAACACGTAGAAGAGACAACCTCACTTTTCTGGCCGACGTTTCGACAGATGGACTTGTGTTGCACAGTTGAAGGCTGCAAGTGCACCTTTCGAAATGTCGCCTGACTGAGGTTTGCTCTAAGCAAATTGTTAGGTTTATTACTGGTGCAGCATTGTCAACTCTTGCGTCTCTCTCTACTGTGCATTCTTGAGCTGCCATTCATGAAGCCTTCCAACATTTTTTAGAGAGCTAAGTGAGGTACTCAAGCGGGGGCACCACATTTGATGATATATGGTATTTTATGGCACAAAGGCCAGTCGTGGCCAAAGAGTTCCAGATCATGGTATGGGATGTGGTCAATGACGTTAGGTGGCTCTATAAGGGCCTAAAATTGTTCGCAGTGACGGTGCGTAAGACATATAGTTGCTAAAATCATGACAGCGGCGTGAATTGTGCGTTGATGAGGGCAAATGAGTAGTGCTTGCGATACTAATGTAGAGTGTGGAGGTAGCACGAAAACCTCACGTACCCCTTGAGACCAAGGGCCTGAGGTAGGTGCTTTCTCTTAAAGAAACAACCGCATTATCGACCTCTCTTGAGAGGGCGTGCTACGGATCACCTGTGTATATGATGTGAAAACTACGAAGTTCTTTTGAGTATCTTAAAAGATATTCATGTTTAAAAAAGGGATCCTTGCCTAGCAACATTAGTGGATGTAGTGGGATTTGCTGTCGGACTGGTACTAGAGAATGTTTTCTCCTAAGTGCTTCAAGTTCCCGGCATTCCAACAAGACGTGAAGGACTGAGAGTGGCTGGCCACATTTATCACAGCTGGGTGGCTCACCACCGGATGAAAGGTACGTGTGTGTGCTGTGTGTGTGCCTATTCTAAATCTGCATAATGTTACTTCGGTGTGGCGTGTCTTTGCAGTGGACGTCCAGCTACCGAGGCATCGCTTAATCAACTAATATTACGAATATCAACCTAGCTTTTGTGTTTCTTGAAAATGTGTTTCTTGCTGATGCTTATCACTTTGCTTTGTGTATTTCTATTTTAATATTCTAACAAGTGGGAATATTTGTCATGTTGCTGCTGTTATTGTTTGGGGAGGTGGGACCAGTCAAGCTGCCTATATGCAGCTTTTATCCCACCATCCTTGCTGTGTATACATGTTTTGTAACTATGTGGCAATAAACTTCAACTTTATATCTGATCGTAAGTGTAATTCATTATGTATTTCTAGAACACAAGACCTTTGCCTGAATGCTGTCAGTTCTTTCTTTAAAAAGGGCTTCAGGTCCATTACGGTAACACCCAAACTGAAGACGAATCAGTGACCTCAAATATTCTCTCAATTAAATAAAAAATCGCCACCTTTAAACTAAAATACTCAGCTGTGTTTTCGTCCCTTTCTATAGTTTTCACTATGAAAAATGATTCATAGATAAGAAAATCTTAAATTCTCTGATATTCAATCGCAAACTACTACGCTATATCTTTCGCTTCCAACGACCACATGCTCTTTGTGTGAGAGCGTGCAGGGGAGCAAAAATACGCTTCTTTCGGTGGCCCATCAGGGTGCACGGCGCCGAAGATAAGACACGCCTGAACTGCCTTCGGCGCTTGTTAACAACTGGGTGGACACAACGACAGCGCGGCGCCCCAACGTTTCCGTGGACCGCGAGCTGCATGTATGTGGGCTACTCAACGCCCCATCTGGGATGCGTTACGCCAATGCAATATAGATAACGCGACTAACAAACAAGTACAACCCGAAATTGAACGATAAAATCTCAGAGGCACAACACAAAAGCATTGCCTCTGAGTATGGTATTGTAATTTCAGAGGAAATTTTTGTTGCTACTTGAGCTTTTTCCGTTTGAACGCCAGAAAATATCATTAAAATATTTTCACAAATTATGTTAGTAAGCAAATAAAATGTAAAAGAATAACTTCAAACACTGTGTTAATACTGCTTGGGGCAGTACGGGCCGAAGTCATCCAGCGCGCCTGACGACAGTTCGGCAGCAGCGCAACGCTGAGAGCAAAAGCGCAGCAGCTTGTCTTGTGGGGGCGATCGTAGACTGGACGTCTTTGTTGTCGCTGTTGCTTTTGTAGGCCGTACCTGACACAGGTAGGCGGCATTTGCCGCAGATAGGCGTTAACTTTGGCTTCCGAAACCGCAGCAACCGAAACCAGGAAGGCGCTTTGAAATGGCAGATGCGCCAAAAGTTGCGTATGTAGTCTATAAAGATGGGTATCGCGCGATTGTGGACACTAATCGCATTAAGGATTTCAGTCCACCAACCGTATCAGACTTGTCAAAAAACAAAGAAGTGTACTGGAGGAGCGACGCAGGTGGCAAGATCGAGCAAGACTACTATCTTGGCGATATCATACTTGGAGGTGAGTGCGATTTTATTTTCCGTTACATTTTCGCTGGCGTGTGTTTAATTTTCCATGACATTTTCGCTGGTGTGTGTTTAACACGACACACGGACAAAAAATGGCACAAAGAAAACATCTTTGTGTTTCTCATTTTGTGGGCCATATTTTATGCGTATGTCGGGTTCGAGTAGCAATGTGACACGGGCACCTTTGATTGCGATCAATGCGGCCAATTCGGATCAGATTTCTTAAACGCGATCTACGAGGCAGATCGCGATCGTCTTGATCCCGATCGGGCCTGATCGCAATTAAAAGCACTTGAACCCGATCGAACCCTGTATTATAGGTCGGCAGCAACCGAAACCAGGAAGGCGCTTCGAAATGACGGATACGCCAAAAGTTGCGTATGTAGTCTATAAAGATGGTTATCGTGCGATCGTCGACATTAAGCACATAAATGATTTCAGTCCGCGCAGCGTATCTGACTGCAAAAAACAAGGAGGTTTATTGGAGGAGCGACGCAGCTGGCGACATCGAGGAAGGGTACTTTCGTGGCGATGTCATCTTACTTGGAGGTGAGTGCGATTTTATTTTCTATGACTTTTTCGCAGGCGTGTGTTTACCATGACACACAGACAAAAAATGGCACAAAGAAAGCAGCTTTGTGTTTCTCATTTTGTGTGCCATATTTTATCCGTGTGTCGGGTTCGAGTTGCAATGTGACACGGGCACCTTTGATTGCGATCAATGCGGCCGGTCCGGATCGGATTTCTTAAACGCGATCGGGCCTGATCGCAATTAAAGGTAACCGCAGTAGCACTTTTGGGAGAAATAGTATGGAAGTCCAGCAAATTGCAGGTTGAAATTCTTACAATCGTTGCTGTGCAATAACCAAACAATATCAGGCTAAAGAAGGCCTACCTGTTATCACGTGTCTAGCCCTACATACATATTCTTTTGTGAGCTGATATATTTATCTGTTCGAAATGAAAATTGTGACCTCTTGAAACAATAGTTTTCAGTAATGGAGTTTTATGCTAGAAGGCAGTATGCAAGTCACATTTGTAACTAATAGCAATACTTTCAAAATGAATGCAACAAAGATACCTCACACGAAAAATAATTAGAATGATGCATTTTCAAGAAATGTTATTACTCAGGTCTTAACAATTTTCCATGCAGGTCCACCTGGGAAGCGGCGTTTTCGTCAAGCAGGAGCAGTGGGCATGGCTGCTGTCGCGGCCGAAAGACTCCTTGTCCTGCAAGGAGGCCACGAAGCTCCTGTGGGGTATCCCTGACCTTCGAAACAGGAGCCTCACAGGAACACCTTGCCGGCGCTTCGTGCGCCAGCAAGAGAAGCAGGCGCCACCGAGGAGGGCCCTGACACCACGAAAGCTGCAGGCTGTGGCTAGTGAGTATTTTCGCTTAGGGTATTTTGCTGTGTAGTGACATTAGGTTTCAACTGAAGCATGAAGAAATCACCTAGATGTTTAATTATTGTTTTAATTAAGTAAATGTTTTTCACATTATTCTGCAGACGGCTTTGCCGAATACGTGAGGCTGAAGCCAGCTGACGTCCCTGAGCCCGACCGGCTAAAAAAATGAATCGGTACATCCCGGAAATGCTGAATGATATTAATAAACCATGAAGGTGAAAAGTATGTCTCATTGTGTTTCTTTTATGTATATACATAGAATATATTAAATTGTTCCACCCACTTACAGTCTATTGCACTTAATCGTCAAGCACCGATCTTTCAAGCGCACATCGTTGCATATATGTTTTCCCTTCACTTTTCATTAACCAGCATTCACTTATTATCACTATGCTCAAATGCACATGTGTCCCTATAGCTGTGCACCTGTATTGCCCACGTGACCCATAATCCTATAACATCCATATGAGCCATAAACTCCATATGACCTATACGATCCATAAACTCCATATGACCTATACGACCCATATCCAATAACATCATATGTATGGGTCCTATACATATAGGAATTTTCAGTACGGCAGCTCAGCTCATTCTTATTCTAAGCTTCACACGGGCTCCCTGACTCGCCTCGGTGCTTTGGCGGCTTCGGCGGTGGCTCTAGGGCTGTGGTGATCGGCATGGCAATCGAAGTTGGAGCACCATTTAAATGTTTTAGCTATTTTGATCACGCCTTTAGAGAATTTCGGCTCCAAAACAATGCCCTTTTCGTAGCGAAAGCTACAAAGGCAGTGGACGCCATCAATTTGCGGCTTTGACTTGAACGACTGGAAAACAAGCCGAACTACGCAAACGTTACGTACGTCTGTAAACACGCCGGGGAATGGGAGTGCACTGCTACTGGCGTACATCCTCAGCAAAGGTGAGTTGCAATAAATCTATCCTTTCTTAGCTTACGCGCTCAAACAATGAACCAACCTCGCGGGCTACGTCTACAGTAGTTAGGTAGAAAAAATTTTCGCAGGACCATGAAGCAAGGGTGTCCTGCGACCGATGTAGCAACCACAATCACGAAGTTAGCAAGGAAATTTTCCAGTTCTATCGGATAAACCGCTGACTTACATACGAAGACGACGAATATGTTCCATACGTGACCTCAATGTGTTGCCCAATGTCATAGCTGCGAAGCTAACAGAAAGAACGGGTAGGGACTTGTTTTTTCCCCCCTCTTTTTGCGACGCATCGTTTGCCTCAATTTTAGCAATTGCCGTATTCTTTCTCCGAGACTGCTCAAATATGGCTTGCGCACTGTTCATTCCTGTTTTGTGAGCGCATGCTATTCATACATGCATGTCTCTTTTCCTGGCATTTAACGGGAAATGTGATAACAACATAGGATCTGCACAATGTTAGCCGACATCCTCACAGCCGAGATGAAGCTGAACAACTTGCTCCAGAAATAGAGAAGTGCCGTCAGCAGCATCGGGCAAAGATAATCCACATCACAGAAGAAAATTAGAAGCTACAAATTTTGTTTATTCAAACGCTACACATGCAGCAAGCATATAAGTCCTTCCCGAAGGTGGTGTTGCTTGATGCGACATACGGAACAAGATGCCACCATTTCTATTGTCGCGCAAAATGGGTGTGGAGAAAGCCAAGTAATTGCTTATGCTTTGTTGCTTCCTAGCAGTCTCACCGCGTCACCGAAATGATCAACCTCTTCATGAATGAAAACCCTTGTTCTAAAATACTGGTGTCATTTCGTTGACAAAGACTTTATCGAAATTAGAGCAACATGTAGTGCTTTTCCATCTGCTCCGTCAATACAGTTGTGCCGGTTTCATCTGATGAAAGCGATCAGAACAGCAGCTATCCAGTTAGCCCACGGCCGCTCGATAAAAAAAAGTGGAGCCCATTGCGTGCCCAACAAACAGCGGGAGCTGCCTAGTTGATCGTATTGCCGCTGTAGTGCCACAAGACGGGTCGCACAAGTTAGTTTCCTGAAATATTTACTTGAGGGACCTCTGGCGCTGCGATCGTTCAGCCAGCGTGGGAACGATATGTAGTGCATGAATTTGCATAGTCTTCGTGCTTGCGGCTTCGTTGATTGTTGTGTTTCTGCTTTTGTTTTGTATAAAATAATGGCTCGTCGTGAAGCTCGCGAGCGGATTTAGATTGGTCAGCTTAAAATGGTTAAAGTGGGACTGCTAACTTTTGCTGAACGCCGTGAACTTCATTTCGCGACAAAGCGGCCGCAGGCGACCACTACACGGGGTCCGTTCGATGCGCATCGATAGTTCACGAGTTAGTGCAGACTGCCTTTCGGAAGAAAAGGCGCAGGAGAGGTGCCACGCTGGTTTACGATTTTTTTGCACCCTCTGCGCTGCGGTGCAGCTTGGTTCGTAAAGACGTGTGGGTATGAAGTAGCAGTGCAGCAGCTAGACGACGCGTGTACAAAACAGGGTCGCTTCTTTTTTTCGTTTATGTGCTGGCGGGCCTGAGAGAAACAGCAATGGTTGTTCCAATTGCTTAATGTCAGCACACAATAACCGTAGTTCCAAGTTACAGATGCAGACATTCGTCGGTAAATCAGTTATTTAATTGCATATCACACAGAAAACAGAGCAAGAAGGCGGGGTCGGAGAGACAGATTTCCGCGATTAACACATCGCTGCGCAAATTCACCATTCGGCTAGATTTTTTGCAAGCCTTAGCAGTGCATACCACAACACATGCACTTTTACAGCAGAGGTGTTATGCCCGTCGTTTGCCCGATTCGCGATGCAGACAAGAACAATCACCATCATGCCGGCGAGCGCTCGGCGGCTGTGCGTAGTTAAGCCAAGTTAATCATAGCCAAGCCTAATTAGGTCTAGCTCGAGCATGGTAAAACCTAATTAGGGCTGGCTAATTACTCCTAGTTGACATTCTTATGTGCCTATCCGTAAATGCCGAGCAAGCGCTCCCTTACGGTGAAGGATAATCCGACCAGATTTGGAGGGGGCGCGCTTGCTCAGTCAAGGACCGAAATTCAAGATGGCGGCGGGATAGCCGCTAAAAATAAAAAATGCCAATCCATGTTTCTAATCAAATGCTTTATTTTACTGTTTTTATTGCACCTCGTCACTCTCAAACCATTGAAGCAGCGACCGGTTTGACCAATATACGACAGGCACATGATAACAATTTCATAAACATTAGATATTCAATGTACGCATTCTGCTTGCTTTTTACACAAGCGATGTTCGTCATGAAAAAAAAAAGGGCCGCAGGGAAGGAGGGGGACGGGGGACGCTTGCTTAGCACTGGCGCGTTCAGGTCTCCCGAAAAATGGGGGGGCGCTTGCTCGGGGGGGGCGCTGCTCGGCATTTTACGGTATAGTCTGCTGTGCCGGCAAGATGCGTCTAGCTAAGCCTAATTACGACCAAGCTATGTGACTTGGCATGGAAGCTAATGAAGGCCAAGCCCGAATACGCAGATTAGGTCAAGATAATTAGCCTAAAAGCTACTTGTTCTGGATTGCAAAGCGATACCCACTCGAACTCGATAGATACCTAGTGAATGGGAGATTTCCTAATTCAGTAAAATAAATCTGGGGTTTACGGCAAAACCACGATATGATTATGGGAGACGCCGTAGTGGAGGGCTCTGGAAATTTGGACCACCTGGGGGTTCTTTAACCTGCACCTAAATCTAAGTACACGAGCCTCAAACATTGTCGCCTCCATTGAAATGCAGCCCACGCGTCCGGGAATCGATTCCGCGACCTTCGGGTCAGCAGTCGAGCGCCATAACCACTAGACCACCGTGGCGGGCTTTTGCTAATTCAGTCTGGCCACACTGACTTTCTCGCCATCAGTAGGGCGACATTTCAGGCACTTCCTGGGCAGCGCCGCAGAGTCCACATTACAGCATCTCGCTACCGTTTTGGTGATGATGTCGTGATCAAAAAGCCTCGCATTTATTCCGGACCCTAACGGCGGAAAAAAAAGTACAAGCCAACAGTGCCTCAAGAAAGTTAGCGAAGCGCAACGATGAACGCAGTGACAAATTTGCTGCTGAAAGCCACGTCCAAACCGCTTCGATCGAAACGTCTTCGTACGCAGATAGGTAAGTCACTTTATTGAGCAACCACTCGCGTGGCAGTGTTTTAATCAAGCTATCAAGTGTTTTATGCAGTGACACCAATGTTAATACGAATGGTGGTGCGCTCGGTGTTCGAGCACTTGCCAGCACCGAACAGATCGCTCGACACACGTGCGAGCAACCACTCTGGTGAACTGCGCTGTTCTCGAGGCGGTATTCTCAGGCGATCACTCTTGGCAATTATTTCCCTTTCGCAAGATCAGCATCGATGCGTCAGCGTCTGCGACTGAGAACGTTGATGGCCGTGGCATGCTGGCACAGAGTGTCCGGACAACGGCGACGGCCGACCGCGTCAGGCGTTATTCTTGTGAAATATATCATGAAAGTGTCCCTAAAGTGATCCGCTGAGAATTCAGTCCCAGGTCGCACGATCTGCCGTTTGTGGTTATTGTTTAGCGTTCTCGTGCGTGAACCAGTGCTCCGCTGCAGCGGTGTCTGCTCTTTCTCAACACAAGCCGTGCGCTGGGTCCCGCAAAGGGGGAGGACGCAGCTTGGCAGTGCTCCAACCGCCTTTCACTTTGGCGCCGGATACCCACACACGCCCCTATCGGAAAAAAACAGCGTTTCCAGTGCCTCCCAGTGCCTTTCAGCGCACTGGGTGGCACTGGAAACGCTGTACAGTGTGCCCCAGTGTACTACAGTGCGCTGGGAGGCACTGGGACAAACTGTACAGCGTGGCCAGTGCCGCCCAGTGCGCTGAAAGACGCTGGGAACACTGTACAGTGTGGCCCAGTGTCTTACAGCACTGGGAGGCACTGGCCACGCTGTACAGTGTCTGCTCGCGCACTGGGAACACTGGCAGCACATTGGAAAAAACTGGACGCACTAAGTGGAATTCATATAAGATTTGGTATTGGGTCGCGAGAAGTCAAAGAAAAACTTACGGAATATCTTGAAAATATTCTATTGTGTGTCCTGTACATATCTAGCTTTAGTTTAGTTAAGCGACGGAGGTTTGTATACGCTGAAGCAATCGTCTCTCGAGCGCTCGCGTGCGCGCTTTCTCTGCAGTGTGTGTTCAAGTGTCGTAAATGTAGTTCATATAACTGCATCAAAACACTTATCATTCGCAACACAATATGACATTAGTATTAGTCTGATAATAACATCGGCTTTCAGCGGTACGAGCCCATATGGGCTCGAACCGCTGAAAGCCGCACGTCACCGGCAACAGTGAGCCAATGTAACGCTCAATCTCGGAGTTTTTAGCTTCTGATTCATGTAGTCGAAGGTGCTAATATGGCCTGACTTGAGTCGAGTATGATCGAAACTACATTCTAACGGTTATTAGATTCTTCGTAATTGAATATCCACGTTCTTCACAGCGATCGCGGCGCACGGAGTACAGCTCTAAGCCTAACGGCCGGTTCGGCTAGGATGCTGTACTGTGGCTGTATAGTACGCGGAACGTAAACAAAAGAACAGAAAATGTGTTCAAACGGGTGACGAAAACTAAAGCCTTCAGTGTGCAGGTCAGATGCACATTGTGTTTACGTAGGTATGACTGACTGCTTAGCGAGCCAGTGCGATTGCCGCAACACATCTGCGGTTACGCTAACATTTTTTGCGGCAGAACGGGCCAGACAGACGTTCCGATCCTAGGCAGCGCACAAAAAACAAATTAACTACCTTCCCTAAGGTTCTCGCGAACACGAAGAAACTGAAATCTGCGTTTGTAAACGAGAAAAATGAAAATACTGGCTACCGGAGGTAGTTATAACATGAAGAAAAAAGTGCCCGTGTCTCGTCTTCCAGTGTGGTGCAGCGGTAACTGTCAGACTCAGGATGTCTGCTGCATCGAGGTGGTGGGTTCGACTCCCGCTCGGTGTTTTTTTTTTCGAGGTTTTTCTTTTTTTTTTTGTCGCGGTGATCGCGTATTAGCCCTAATTACGATCGGGGTATGACCACTGCTTCTAGAAACAATTTAAAAGCCCGATTTCGGCCCGTAACGGGTCGCCCAGTGTGCAGTGCGCCAGCGTCCAGTGTGCCGTGTGCAGCGTGCCAGCGTCCCAGTATCCAGCGCCACACTGGTCCAATAATCAGGTATGGCACTGGGACAGTGCCACTGGGTTTTCCGATAGGGGCACACACAAAAAATCTCTTGCACAAGCTGCATATGAAACATCATTTCAACCAGCCAAGTGTTCCTCAGGTATGTGCGAGGTGCTCGCATTACAGTTACACGAAAAGCAACCGACACATGCATTTCCCACTTGTAGTACCATTTGCACAAGTTATTCAAAATGTTCCCCGTGCTCTTTGTCGTCAGTTCGTCTGTGGCATATGAACGTTCAGGTGCCGCTTGCAAAATAATAAATGTTACAAAGACCCCCCCCCCCCCCTCCCTCTTATGTTCATGCCTGTGTTTGCAACTATTGCACTCTCTATTATTTCTACAGTGATATGTGAAAGTGTCGTCGGAAACAGGTTCTACACATACCACGATAATGATTGGTTGTGTCGGGTTTTCCAGCGCAAAAAACGACCATGGCTATATTGCGCCAAACGCAAGGTATCTTTGAATGTATATGGGAAGTTATAAGCAGGTTCCAAAAGCTTTTGCTAGAGAGTCTTAGAGTAGTTGTAGTACCTTTACAGCTTTCAGGAATCTGATGACATTTTTAGGTTCTATTTTAGCGTTCTCTCCTATAAAAAAGGCAGGATGAAATGGTGTTGTTTGATGGTATAGAGGCTGAAAAAACTGTTTCCGTTGCCGCTCTAGTTCCACGATTTCTCTGCAGCTCTGGCAAGTCGGTTGTTGCTCCTCACGTAGAAGATAACTGTGGGTCATGTGTGTATGTCCGATTCGTAGTCTGCACAGAACTACCTCTATGAAGCGTCCCTGGTGTCTACAAGACTTCCATTCTCCAATTTGATAACATGGAGTTTGTTATTTACGTTTTTATCCCACTTTAGTTGCCAGTGTTTGTTAAGTGCTCGTCGGAATTCTGCTATAGTCGGTAGATGGCATTTCTCGGTTTTTTATGGGCAATTTTGTTGCCATATTTGCACTCTTATCTGTCCTTTTTCCTCTTATACCGGCATGGCTAGGGATACAGCAGTTTTATAGCTTTCCTGGTTTCGTTTGCCTCAATGATGATTCTCAGTATGTCTCCTGCAATAGGGAGCCGGCTTTTTTTGTATGCTAGTGATCGGAGCGCACTCAACGGGTCACTATATACCACGATAATGAATAACCTCTTTTGGGGAACAAGCACCTTAGAGTCTCGGCGTGTCGGCGTGCATCGCGCATCGTCGTCTACTGTCGCCTCTGCATCGTCGTCTACTCCACTTGCTTGAGCGCGAGAGAGGGCGCCTCCGCCTCAGCGCTGGCCTTGTACCGAAAGAGAGCGAACGGCGCGCGCTATGTAAATGCTTTTTCTGCGATAAACGCTGAACTACCAGATCGCAAGGAAAGAACGCGCCCTAGCCCGCGAGAGACAACGCCGACGCAGGCAGCGTCTGCTAGCGAGTTTCTTGGTTTAAAAAGCCGACTGCTTGCGCTGCACACCCGTTCAACGGCCACCGGGTATATATAGGCCCAGGATGTTGACCTGCAATATAATGCCGGGGGCAGATTTCTCTCGTGCGTAGTTGTACAATAAAAATTCGCAGCGTGCACATCAACTAAAAGCGGACTGCGGGTCTCTGTGTCTAACCTCTCTTCTGTCTGTCATTGCCCATTAGCAGCGATTTTGCTGTCGGAAACACCGGCGCACACTGCATGCTTCGCCCCTCCACAGTTTGCACGTCAGTGGAGCTGAAACACCCTTTCCTACATGCTTCGCCCCTGCCCAAATTTTATTCTTCAGCGACTCAACCCTCATTCCTGTGCGCGCGTCTCCTTTTAAGCTAGTCACCCTGTCATATTAGAGACTTTTAGCTTGTACGTATACTTCTTTACGTTACCGTGTTAACGGGTACCGCATGGAATCTGCGCATGCGCGAACCTTCACGGAACGTAAACTACTCGCCGGATAGGCTTTACGTTTACGGCTCTATCTCGCAAATCCACGTCGTTGGTGGCTACTCGCGAGATCTGCTTTGCAGAGAGTCAAGCCGCCGAGTCGTGCTCCGAGCCAGGACAAGCCGAAGCACAAGCGCGAACTGCAACACCTTGTTTTTGAGTTTGAGCCATTTCGTTGTCATCGTGTCATCTCGAACATCGTTGTCCGGGCGCAAGCGATTCACGCTGAGCGATGATATCGCTCTTGCGAAAGAAGTCTTGGAACTAAATTTCCTTGACCCTGCGAACTGGCTGAAGATAGCCGATCGGCTGTGCAAGCTGATGGGCAGGAGCTACAGGGCTCGCAGTGTCAAGGAGAGGCTTAATTTAATCCTGCTGCGCTTTTTGCGGGATGAAAAGAAAATGAAGAGGTAGGTGCTTCTCGTACTGCACTTATTTATGTACTGTTCTCTGCTGTAATATTTTTTCCCATTTATGAAAATTGTGATTATGGCTCCGAACTAGCTCCGGGACAGAAGAGGAACATTCCGAGCTGCGAGATTTGCTGCAGCAAGTAATGGACCTGGCACGTGATTGCGATTACAGCCCGCCGCGTTCGACCATGCGACTGCTCGACAAAGCTGAAGCTGACGGCGGCAAAGGTCCCAAACGCAGCCCGCGCACGAGCACCGCAGCAACGTCGCGTGGTCGACAACCGAAGACGAACACGCACTGACGGCTTACACTGAATTGACAGAGGGCGACAGTTTTGCTCCCGGTAAGTAATAAGCTTATTTGGAAATTTGTACCAGTGATTTTGTGATAGCGAGCGGTACACTTGGCCTGCGTTGCACTTATTGGCATACCGTTTGACCAGCTGCTTGATACGACAATGCTTTACCGGTTGAGTCATGTGTTGCAGCCAGTGGCGTGGTCAGGCGGGGGGGGGGGGGCACCCCGGGCCCGTGCCCCCAGTCCCTCCCCCCCCCCCCCCCAATTTTTTTGCCATGACATACAGAGCACAACATGATAGTCGACCACATCTGCGTGCCCTGCCCCCACTTCAGATCATGGAGGTGCCCCCCTCCCCCTCTGAAAAAATTTCTGCCTGGTTGCAGCACATGTGTTGCTTTGCCATAACCAAATAAATCAGGCTAAAGAAGGCCTACCTGTTGTCATGTATCTAGCCCTACATACTTATCCTTTTGTGAGCTCTTATATTATTCTGTTCGAAATCAAAATTGTGATCTCTTGGAACAATAGTTTACATTAATGAAGTTTTATGGTAGAAGGCAGTATGCAAGTCATATTTGTGACTGAAATAGCAATACTTTCAAAATGAATGCAACAGAGTTAACTCACACGAAAAATAATTAGAATGATGCATTTTCAAGAAATCTTATTACTTAGGTCTTTAACAATATTCCATGCAGGTCCACCTCGGAAGCGGCGTTTTCGTGAAACAGGAGGACTCCTTGTTCTGCAAGGAGGCCACGAAGCTCCTGTGGGGTATCCCTGATCTTCGAAACAGGAGCCTCACAGGAGCACCTTGCCGGCGCTTTGTTCGCCAAGAAGAAAAGCAGGGGACACCGAGGAGGGCCCTCACACCTTAAAAGCTGCAGCCTGTGGCTAGAGAGTGTTTTCGCTTAGAGTGTTTCGCTGTGTACTGACATTAGGTTTTAACTGACACATTAACAAATCACCTAATGTTTAAATAATCTTTTAATTAAGTAATTAATCTTTTTTACATTATTCTGCAGATGGCTTTGCCACATACGCCAGGCTAAGCCAGCCTACATGCCTACGCCCGACGGGCTCCGAAAAAGAATAGATAATAGCAGAGATGCTTAATGATCTTAATAAATCATGAAGGTGAAAAAGTACGTCTCATTGCTTTTCTGCTATCTATATACATAGAATATATTAAATTACTGCACCCACTTACAGTCTACTGCACTTCATTTTAAAGCAACGATCATTAAAGCACACATCATTGCATGTTTTCCTTCACTTCTCATTAACCAGCATTCCCATTATCACTATGCTCAAATGCAGAAGTGTCCCTATAGCTGTGCACCTGTACTGCCCACGTGACCCATATGAGCCATAAACCCCATATGACCAATAAAATCCATGACCCATAAACCCCATATCCAATACCATCATATGTATGAGTCCTATAGATATAGGGATTTTCAGTAGGGATAGCTCAGCTCTCTCTAAGCTTCATACGGGCTCCCTCACTCGCTTCGGAGTTTTGGCCAGCTTTGGCGGCTTCGGCGGCGGCTGTGGTGATCGGCATGGCAATCGAAGTTGGAGCACGATTTCACTGTTTTGGCGTCGCTTGAGCGCAACAGACGGCGCCACCGCCTTAGCGCTCGCCGCGTGGCGAGAGAAAGCGAACGGCGCGCGTTCACTATGGAAACGCTCTTTCTGCGATGAACGCTGAAGTACCAGCTCGCAAGGAACGAGAACGTGCCCTCGCCCGCGAGAGACAACGCCGACGCAGGCAGCGTCTGTTAGCGAGTTTCTTGGTTGAAAAAACTGACTGCTTGCGCTGCACAACTGTTCACCGGCCATCGCGCATATATAGGCACTGGATCTTGACCTGCAATGTAGTGCCGGTGCCAGATTTCTCTTGTGCGTAGTTGTACAGTAACAATTCGCAGTGTGCACGCTAACTAAAAGCGGACTACAGGTCTCGGTGTCCACTCTTTCTACTGTCTCTTAGTGTCCATTAGCAGAGATTTTGCTGTGGGAAACACCGGCGCACACTGCCTGCTTCGCCCCTCCACAGATCTCACGTTATTGGAGCTGAAACACCCTTCCCTGCATGTTTCGCCCCTCCCCAATTTGTTTCTTCAGCCACTCAACGCTCATTCGTGTGCGCGCATGTCTCCTTTTACGCTAGTCACCCAGTCACATTATTTTCGATACCAACTAGCCCAACTATCCACCTTAGCTGTCGCGCACTGCGCTACAGAATACAGAAAAACACAGTCCCTACATACGAAGTGTCTGCTGCTTTCTGTCGTGATGGGAGCATTCACGATTGCACATGTGAATGCGAAGCAAGGAAAAATGGCGCCTGCCATCACATTCTGGGGCTACTCAAGGTGTGTTTGCTGCTCGAGGAGAACGGCTATGGGGAGGCGCCACATGAGCTCTCTTGCACCGAATTGCCGCAACAAAGAGGACAAAATATCGGCGCACGGTGTAGGTGAACTTGAGCATCCCACTCCTTTAACGTTCTATGAAGCACGCAAAAAACAGACTTAAGCATGAAGTACAGCTGGCTGCTATCAAATTTGGAGGGCATTCGAAAAACATGCGCCATCCCCATTTGCAAGGCACCTGAGGGACGTGATGGCAGTACCTGCAACGTCAACCTTTCGCAAAACTTGTGTGGACAGTTTGCTGTGGTGCCAAAAGCCAGTAGTGCCTCACCATTGACAACGTATTTAAGCCCGGACATCCAGTTGGGTGTGACAGCACATCATGATCACCCAATACCACTTGAACCTGACCTATTTACCTCAACAACAGTGTTTGCTGCATGTAAAGTGGACTCTATAAACAGTTCACGAGACCTTTTGAGGCCCCGTGAGGTCGGCTGCACGGCGATATGGCGCTGTCTATCGAGAGAGAGAGTCGTAATTCTGTTTAGGCATAAGCAGAGCCATATATACCCTGGGCATAAGTGTCAGCTAGCGCCATCGATGAAATTACGGTGAAAGTACATCAGTGAAACAGCAGATCGTGCCTTGTGGTCAGAACAAAGGGTTGGTCACATGCGCTCTGTAGCTTGATTTACGCACGTGTCAGGATGGTGATAAGGGTTGTGGGATCCACGACCACCGGCTATCTTGAGATAGCGCCATGTGCTCCGCAAAGGCGGTAAGCGTGGCCCACCTGCGCGGCTTACAAGAGGCAGTGCGCGATGGTCAAGGGAGAGCCTGCGCGCTGCCCAACCTGCGCTGCCCGTTGCTGCTGCTAGAGATCATGGTCGCCGCCTCACTGCCCCGTGTCCCTGGGCCCACCCTGCCGTACGAGCCATAGTTCTACATATATTATTGTTGTGAGTTGAGGCCTCCTTCGTCCTTGCTTTAACTACGGACGGGGTGCATCAAGCCCAGTACCCACAGGGTTGGTGCACGGTTTGCATCATATGATGACATTTACAGTGCTTTGCGCAAGTTGCAGCTGCAGACAAACGCACTGTTTGTGAAAAAATACATCAAAGTCTGTGGACGTTCTCAACTCGATCCTGGTCTCGGGATTGTCAAGTCGAAAAGAAAATTGAAGTTCGCCAATGCAACAATGACATGAAAGCATGGCGGTAACCACAGAACGAAGCGCACAGGAGTGCGCCCGAACCAGAGGTAACGCAGGCCGCTACTTGAAGCTGTACCTTTCACTGACATACTGCGAATATTTCCTTTGTGAAACTATTAGTTTGGTGATGTGCACTGTTTCCTTTATTGTGCAAGGAGAAATTTCCAAATTAACAGCAGTTGGATGTTGTGTGTGAGTGCGTTTCATTTCATTGCAGCACCGTTATGGCAGGGACTGCACGCTTATGTACTGCCAAAATTTGTGCATTCGGTAAGCATATGCGGTAAGCAACATGATATTGAATGGGTGACTGACCAGAAAGTGAAATTAGGACGAAATTTACACCGTATTGCCAGGTAGTTGCAGTGCCTACTGTCAACATGTGATTACTGTAACACTATTTTTTTACTCATTATGATTTGTCTTTCTTTTTTTAGGTTTGGAAATAGGAGCAGGAAGTACTACTTTCAACTGCCGTGGTAAGGGACACAGACAAAGCTGGCGACGGCCGTTCAGGCTCGCCTGGATTTTCTGCTAAGTTTGGCATATATTCCAGGCTGGATGTAACCACTAACAAGATAATTCATCTTGAGCTGCTGCATCTGGATCCTCTTTATGTCTACCTATAGTCAACTGCATTTGTCTTCATACAGCTTTTTTTAATGGCTTTCAAACAAACGGGGTTGGTGGAAGCTGTCATATGGAACTCGAAGGCCATACACGCGGCCTCAACTACATGCAAGGTCAGGGAGTGAGGGTTTCAACACGGATAACGAATAGGCATGAACCAATCCGGAAGTACCTTGCCAACAGCCACAGATATGATGAGTGCCATGTTGGAAAAGGTAATCACTGATATATCAGCAGCCGCGTGCGAAGCTTTGACAGAGACTTATTAAGATTCCTTATATGGCAAATCAGTTAAAATATGAGCTCTTGCAGTAGTGGAATTGCTGAAGACTTGCTTTCTCCAAATGTGCAGGAATCAACTTATAGCGGTGTCCAAACGGTTCAAAGATGGTGACGTCATCTTTTGGGGTAAGGCAATTGTAAGCCACCTTTAATACAGCGCCTGCACTAGCAACGGAGACGCGCAGCTGATAGTAGCGAAGTGGTTCTCTATCTTGAACCACATTTCCGATGTGCACAGCGGACATTCATCCACTTTTCCGCCTCGTGAACATGGCCCTCTGGAACAGCGAAGGCAGATAAAGCAAGGTAAGTCCGATAGAGACTGTGTAATGTAATATGAAGAAAGTAAACTGACGACTCTAACGTTCATCTTGTGCTGTTGCATAGATGTATCTTACAGCTTTTGTTAACACTTTTTAACACTTTTTTTAATCTGCTGTCTTCCTAGGCACACGCGCACATGACCAAGTGGCTCCAATTGTAGCTGCCAAGAGACTGCTCAGATAAGTGTGGCACTTGTCAACAAAGGGGCAGACCTGCAGTGTCGAGCTGTTTCATGCCTACATATACACTTTGCCCCCAAATTTACAGCCTATACCTATGAAATCATGGCGGCCAGGTACGAGCATGGCAATGGGAACTGTTGTGTCGCGGTGTGTAAATGTCACGATTCCAGCAACTGTTGTGTTGTGTATTTATCTTTAAGGTCGTAAATCGCGGCCTTGCACTGTAATGACAAGAAAGAAAAACAGCTCAAAGAGAGCCTCTGTAGAAGCGGAAGTATCCAAAGGCACAAGGTGGTGAGGCTGTGGTCATGCCTTTGAAAGAGAAAGGTTCTTATGGCATGTCATGGCATGGTAAATGACCTTTTTTTTTTCTCATCCAAAAATTGCAAGCACGTGGCTCGTTTGCTGCAGTGTGTTGTGGAGTCTGCTCAAGCTACACCACTTGTAACCTGGGGCATCCCACCACCACCACTCCCTGAACAAGAGCTATCCTCAAGTTCCAATCCAGGAATTGATGCAGAAGCGAAGGCATCGCTATATCCTGTGCTGAGTGAAAACTGGTGTGCTGGACGAGGCTTTAAATATAAAAAAAAACAACGCACAGCTGGTCGTATGATGTCACGTTGGGAAATGTGAAAGATTTTGTCGCAGGCACATGACGGGGCAGAGATCCGAAGTGAATCGTGTGAGCCGGCACGTTGAAGTAGGGAGGCAGCTGCCGTATGCGCTTTCATATGCACCTCGTTGTGAATCTGGAGAAATCTAGTATGAGAATGTTAACGCGCTCGCAGGCAGATTGCATCGCTGCGATCTCAAGTTCACGTTTCCGTTTAAGTTGCACGCCACTTGCCAATCAAGCACAAATAGCTGGGCCAGAGATGCGGCGAAACAGGCGTCTCAGCCGACGTCGTCTACTGAAGAGCATGAGCGTTGAAGCTCTGCAGCGTCGGCGCATAGAGGGGGAAGCAGGGTGAGAGCACGAAAGGCGCGCCGCAGGAGTCGTCACTCGTTGGCTGGAGCGCGCACGCTGTGGGCGTCGAGAACGCACGAGTAGCACAGCGGCATCGGAGGACAGAGCTGTCTGACTGAGAGGAATCCGTAAAACCTGACTGAGAGGAATCCGTAGAATGTGTGAGTTCCTGTGCGGCCACTGGCAATGGTGCATCAGATGATGCGGGTGCTAATTGACTCTGAGTATGCATTGGCAGATGAGCGCTGGCGTCGGCGACGGCAGGTGAAGTAGACAGTGCTGATGGCATGAGACACTCATTCTTGGCACTGACGCCCGCAAAGTCGTCCTGGGCGCTGCGCCGAAAGCGATGTCGTGGGACGGCTGTGTGGTTACCTGTGAATGGATTGATGCCGTAGCACCAAAATGTGGCGGAAAAGACAACTTGGCTTGTTTTGGCAGTACGAGGTTCGAAGCCAACGGTTAGCGTGGCAGCAAGCTAGTGACGCGGCACTGCCAGCTGCCGTAGGGCTAGGACGAAGTCTCGAATTCTGTCATACGCCTGCGACCGAGGTGGAGGCACAACGCATTGCAAAGCAGAAGGAAGCATGGTTACCGTGACGGCGTACTTGTCCTGCCGCGAGATGATGTTACGAAGGTAGAAACCAGCCAGGAAATCAGGTAGAAGCCAGACAGCTGGACTTCCTAGCCAGAATTCGGGAAATCGCAGCTGTTTTACGATGCAGTGCGCCGTGGTTTCATCTGGTCGTAGCGCCATGGTGACAGGCGGGTCAGAGGTTGGTTGACTCAGTGTGAGTCAACCAACCTCTGAAATGGTGTGTTGCGTGGTCTAGTCACCACCGTCGCGAGAAGCAGAAAGAGAAGGATGCCGCTCCCTGGACATAGAAAATAAACTGGTTTATTCTATGGCTCACGCGCTCGCTCTCTCGAGCTCCTTGCCACCTCATCGTCGTCAGCGCAACCGCACCGCGACAGAGTCCTCTTTCCTTCAAACCGAAAGAATTGATACGCATCTCTGTCCTCTCCTATCCAGATATGAAAGAACACTTTCTACATGTCCAATATCGGAGCTATGCAGTGCGTTTGTAGAAGTTTCGTCACAAGATCTTGGTACAGGATTTCACATTCCAAGGTGCATTTAACGACTGGCAGCCTCTGGCGTGCGAATGTGCATTGAAAAAGCTGTACGTGTATGCGGCATATCATAAACTTTTTTAGGGTCCAGCAAGGGCGTTTCTACGATCTCCGCCTGTCCAACTCGTACATACTCCCTCATGGTGTTATCATTCGTCTCTGAAGCACTCGCTCACTCAAAGGTCGTGTGATAAGTTCCCAAAGTCTTGTCACAGCAACTGAACGTCATCTTTTCAGGGCAACGTCACTTTGTATCGTCCATCTGGCAGCTTGATAGTTTTTCATTCAAATTACTTCACTGCTAGACTGTTGTTGTTGTTGTTGTTGTTATAAGGTATTTTTTATGGCACAAGGGCCAGTGGTGGCCAAAGAGTGCCAGGTCATGGTATGGGATGTGATTAATAATGTTAGGTGGCTGTATAAGGGCCTAAAAGTGTTCGCAGTGACGGCGCGTAAAACATATAATTGCTAAAATCATGACAGTGGCGTGAATTGTGTGTGGTGAGGATAAATGAGTAGTGCTTGCGTTACTAAAATAGAGCATGGAGGTAGCACGAAAATCTCACGTACGCCCTTGAGACCAAGGGCCGCTGCTGGACTGAACTTGTTTTTGCTGCCAACTGCATCCAATTAGCAGTGCTCCTCAGATCCCAAGACGAGAAAAGGAATTCGGCACTTACGTGTATATGCGTTTTCACTATACAGACCCGCACCTAGTATCCAGAGCTGTCAGGTTAGAAAGAAAATTGAAGTTCGCCAACGCGACAGTGACATGCAAGCACGGCGGTAACCACATAACAAAGGGCATAGGAGTGCACCCAAACCAGCGGTAACGCAGGTGCTTATTGGAAGCAGTATCTTGTACTGTAATAGTTGAGACCGTGTACTCGGTAAAACAAAAGCACACGTTTTTTTTTTTTTTTCTAGAATGACGAAGGACTGCCCGGCGAGAATAATGATTGCTGCCAGACGTGCAAGCACAGAAGTAACCAGTGTCATGCTAGAACACAATCACAAAACTACTTCTGACGTGTTGGCCTCCTATCCGCAGTGCTATGCAGATGCAGATGTCATCGTTTACTCAGCTTCAGTCCGTTCACGTGCAGCTCATGTCGATTAGAAGATATTATAGTCTTGTATTGTTGAAATGTGTGTTTTATTTTCCATATTCTACGGCATATTCGCACAAACCTAACGCCGATTTTCTTTATCCAGACTAAAGTTCCCAATTTACCAGCGTGTTGCAATTGGGCTAGGAAAAATTTGGAGGCTAGTGTTTGCCTGACTAAATGCCTAAGTTGTCCTAAATACTGGCGTCCTGTCCAAGACAGAGACATAAGACATAGGTCTGTGATCGCTAGCTTGCAAATCTGATACACAGAAAAAGCAACGTAAAGTGTGTAAGTTTTTTTAGATGCGAAGTATCCCTTGCTCGGGGGTATGTCGCGCGGCGTGGTAATCCACACGCGGCGTAGTAGTCCGCACTAGAGAGGCTAGAAGGGTTTGGCTAGTGTCGTGAGCAGACGCCTTTTTCGGCCGCCGCGGTGAAACGTGTTTTTATGACGCCGCTAGGGCGCTGCGCTCCGGAGACGAGTTAGAGGTGAGCCCGTGGGTGAGCTGACGAGCTGTTTGTTTGCTTGTATTTGTGCTTGCTTGTGTGGAAGCGCGAGTTTTGTCGTCTCTGCACGTGGTGAGTCAACGTACGCCTCTGTTCTGCTTTATTGCGGCTTACCTGATATGTTTCCGCCGAACATCAACTGCGACATTACCGTGATTTCTTCGTATTTTTTAGTATGCCAGCTAAGAAAGGCAGGACATGCTTTGTGCCGCTGTGCAAAAGCGGGTACAAAATGTTTGCCGAAAAAGTCTCCCTGTTCCGTGCTCCGGCGGACACTCTTCGTCGAGAAAAATGGGCAAGGAACATAAAACGAGAAGACAGAGCGCTGGACGAGACATGCGTTGTGTGTTCTCGTCATTTTGAAGATCGGTTTATTGTGAGGACCTTCAAGCACATCATTAATGGAGAGCTTGTAGAGGTATCTAACGTCATCGCTCAATTATAGATACTTGCTAACAGTGAATTTGTGCCAAGACAAATTAGAGAATGTTTTTGGAATTGTTAGACAATCGCTTGGGTGTAATGATCACCCCTCCCCAGAGCTGTTTTTGCTCATAGTTAACCTAGCGTTCTACAACTTAGCGAAACCACCTAGAAGTGTAACTCGCCAGCAAAGATCATAAGTGCACTCTTGGGGCCATCAGACATTGGAAAACAAAAGGCAGCACGCATTACAAGCTTAATGGATGAACTCTTGGATGAGGAAAACCTCGCAAATGCTTCAGCTGTGCTTGAAGACAGCAGTATTTTTACCACAAAGGCTGGGTTGAAAATAAAAGTAACAGCCATTTCACTTTCTATGTGTTTGGCTATGTCGCCAGGAAAGCACTTAAAAGGTTCCCATGCCCCACATGTGCGCATCTGCCTTAGCCATTTTGCCTCTGCAGGCAGAGACAAATGAGAATGCCTCATTCACGAGGAAATTCGACCATGGGCTGTACCCCGAAAGGTGTTGACGGTGTTTCGACCGTACCCCTCGAAACACCTTCAACACTTGATTGCAAATCTGGAGAAAGTGTTTACTGTGTTTTCAGCAGAAATGAGCTACATGCCGAAAGTGCGCTATCATTTTTAGTGATTTTGCACGGGCATGACCTCCAAAAAGTTGGCTGCAGCGAGCATGGTCAAGCACTCACTAGAGAAATTGTTAAGTTGTGTAGTTTAACCAGGCTGCACTTCTTCACTAAAGCCATCAACAAAGAGAAGTCTACGCAACGCGAGAAGCAAAAGCTGCTCCAACTGAGGCGCTGTCAGTGATCTCCGAACTGCAGCAGCGAAATATTGAATTCAATAAACGTGTCACTTTTGTGCTCTGTTCCCTTCATATTATACCGTTTCGTCATTGTGTCTCCGGAGCGGAACGATCATGCGTTCCTAACCTGAGGGCCGAACTTTGGTCCTTATAGGAGATTTTCCTAATTCAGCGCCACCTGTCGGCAGCAACGAGAAGCATTTCTCAGCCGCCATTAGTAGGTCGCGCGCCGTCAGAGCAGTCAGAGTGCACGCGCGCGCGCTTCAGATTGAACGCTCGCGTGCGATCCTGTTTGCGCAAATAGTTGCCGATTCCGATAGAACGGGATCAGCGCAATGCCAGCCCATTGCTGTGTACCGCAGTGCACGCAAAGAGGATTTCGAGACGAGGATGGGTCGAAGGTAAGCAGAAGCGCGCTTGCCCGCGGCTTTGTTTACAATCGGTGCGCGGCTGATGCCTACCTTTTCTTGCAGGTCTCGTTTTTTTTTCTTTTCCGAAGGATACGGACTGGAGGAAAAGGTGGATTATAGCTATTAAGCGTGACGAAGGCCCTTTCTTCACCGTGACGAAGTTCACAAAAGTTTGTTCAAGGCATTTTACTGAAGCAAACTACTTGCCAAACGTCGCCGGAAACCGTCGTTTCTTGAAGCAAGACGCCGTGCCCAGCATCTTCGCGTTTAGTGCTCCGAGGCCTCCACCAAGAAAAAAGCCAGGAAATCGAGAACCACTTAACCTCGTCAGCGCTCCAGTGCCTTCCGAAGGCGGGCGATCGACTACCGCGGATGTGAGCGACGTAGACATCTGCTTTCCTACATCGGTGACGAGCAGCATCGATGGCGTGGTGTGTGGTTGTGCGTGCTCGCTAAAGATTTCCGACCTCACCGAACAACTCGACGTAATGACGGCGCGTGTCCGTGCGTTAGAGTCGGAAGTAAAGAAAAAAGCCGAAGAAGTGGAGCTCACTAAAAGTTCGTTGTACAAAGCAGAGCGAGCGCTCGACATTGCAGCACAAGAGCGTAGCCAGCTGGAGAAGCGCGTGAGCCGAAAGTTTTCCGTTGAGTGCTTTCGGGATAGCCCTGTGTACGAAGACGTTTCGATCGAGGCGGTTTGGACGTAGCTTTCCACAGCAAACTTGTGACTTCGTTCATCGTTGTGCTTCGCTAACCTTTCTGAGGCGCCCCGCCACGGTGGTCTAGTGGTTATGGCGCTCGACTGCTGACCCGAAGGTCGCGGGATCGAATCCCGGCCGCGGCGGCTGCATTTTCGATGGAGGCGAAAATGTTTGAGGCCCGTGTACTCAGATTTAGGTGCACGTTAAAGAACCCCAGGTGGTCGAAATTTCCGGAGCCCTCCACTACGGCGTCTCTCATAATCATATCTTGGTTTTGGGACGTTAAACCCCAGATATTATTATTAAACCTTTTTGAGGCGCTGTAGGCTTCCACATTTTCTTCCGTAAGAGTCTCCGGAATAACTGCGAGACTTTTGGACCACGACATCACCACCAAAACAGAAAGCGAGACGCTGTAGTGTGGGCTCTCCGACACTGCCCATGCAACTGCCTGAAATGACGCCCTACTAATGGCGGACGGCAAAAAAATCAGTGTGGCCAGACTGAATTAGGAAAATCTCCTATTCAGCTATACTGTTTCCCACCTTCAAGACTTTTTTTTCTGGAAGCCTGAAGTAGCTTACATTAAAACAGAGTAATGAAAATGACAGAAATAGAAAAATGTCAATAATACGCCCTTTAATATAATTAAAAGCGGGCCTATACAAACCCAACGGTGGGTTGCAAGAACTGCCAGCGCCTGCTTCTAAGTGCAGTTTCAGAGGTGACCGACCGAAAATACAGCTGCCCAAGAATGCTACACAGAACATCACGACGCTGGTATTGTGCTGACTGCATGAGCCAACGAAATTGTGAGCGCGCAGATAAATTATACAAAAATGCACACAGAAAACGCATTGCTGGGTGTCGCTCGTAAGCGGGCGAAAGAGCGCGCCTCCCGCGCCAGCTGGCCGGAGCGCCACCTGTGCGCCGTCATAGCAAATGATTTCAACTGCGCCGACTCGTTCACAACAGTCAATACCTACTAGCCTCTCTAGTACGCACTCACACTACGCATGCGCAACTCTCCTCCTTCCCTCTCTCCAACAGCTGCGCGTTACTCACTCCACTTCTCTACCAGCACCTGCTTGCGCTCTCCTGCGTTCTCGCTTCTGCTCTCACGGCGCATACGCTACTCTCCTCCTCTAGCCTCCTCTCCTTCAAGTGGTAGAGCGCTGCGCGTGTTTAGTCCAGCGCTTGCCTCTGTTGATTCCTCTGAAATGCACGCTCGATATGCCAAAATTCTCTCCTGCGCAGCCCCACGATGACGGCCAGCGCATGCGCGCCCCTTCCCCTCTCTCTCCTTTCCTACGCTGCCTCTCTCGCGCGCGCCTGTCGACCGCGTTCCCCGCACGCCCTATGAGAATTAACGGCCGGGTTAGAGGGAAGACACGACGCGCGTAGTGTTCCTGAGGTCAGTAGCATGCCCAGCGAACGCCAACGGAACGCGATCGTGCAAGTGCTCCGGCTTCGCATCACCTCATGGTCCCCTTTAGCGGAAGATGGTGTCATGTAACGTGACTGATGGTTCACTCATACACGAACCAGACTGTTTCCTGATGTAGTAAGCATCATTTAACTCTAACAAATTGGTTCTGACGTCTGTTCAAAATAATTACCTCATTGAATTTCCGTACGCGTCCACATCTGTTAACATGCGAAGACATAAGGAAACAATCAACATCAGAAAACAATCTGGTTCGTGTATCAGTGAACCATCGGCGACATTCCAGGATTGAGAGTACGAATTTTTAGACAAGTACATATGACTTTGATCTAGAATGTTTTTTTGTGTTCGTTTGGTGTTTGTTCGTACGCAATGATTGTTGCTTTCCTTCAGTTTGTGCATGCGGGAAACATACGGAGCTGTTTCTTATAATTGTTGTTCCTGAAATAAAAAATTTAGTTGTGAGTCAGCGCTGTTTTTTCATGTTCATTCTTTTCTCTGTGTGAGGTTTTGCTGCCGGGCCATCATGACGTACAACCAACTAGCCCAAGTTTCAGTCTTGTTACTGCAGCATTTTACTGCAGTTTACTTCTACAGCTTTGTTGACGTTAGTATGCAAACCTGCAGTATATATTATGTGGTTCTGGGGTTACTCTTTACCCTTTCCTGTATGTACGGTAGAATTGCTATTAGAATACTCTATTTTCCGAAAGTAAATACCTGCAGGTTACAGCCAGGAATGGCACATACTCCCGTAAATGTGCTAATACCTTCTGTCGAAACTATACCCTCACAGGCATCTGATGACCCTACAAATAGCTCACTGGTGAAAGCTTTTCAACTACCCAGTGGCTTGGATTTTCTTTTCTGCCAAGAAAAACTCGTAGAAAGCGGTACCTGAAAACCCTATGCATTCTCCAACAGCATTGTTCTTTATTTATAGACATATATTTTCAGGTCTGCAAGACCGATGCCTGCACCCATTGGGAAGTCATAGTACTCTCCAACCACAGCTACACAATGCTAGAGCGAATTCAGCCACATGTGACATCGAGAATGTCAGCACATGGCATACAGTTTTACACTGGTGTATCCAAAGAAGTTTTCCCAGCTATTCTGAAAATTATCAGTGGGATGTCAGTGCCACCCGCAAACGTCCCGTTAGATGATCACCTGCTTCTGACGCTTATGTGCCCGAGACTCAGCCTTTTGTACAAATACCTAGCTTGGAGATATCTCTCCCTCTTCTAGTTGCAGGAGTTTTAACATCCTCAAACGTCTCCATGAAGTAATGAAAGCTTGTCTAGTATGGCTACCAAAGTCAAGGATTCAGAGGAGCGTGCCACAGTCGTTCAGTGACAGTGGATACGGAGACACAACCTGCATATTTGACTGCACAGAAGTAGCACAGAGCAGAAAGCCAGGGCATACACATACAGCTTGTATAAAGCTCATGATACAGCTAAATTTTTAACAGTTATTACTCCAAATGGGCTAACAATTTTTGTTTCACTGACTTTCGGTGGTCGTGCATCAGACAAGTATATTGACAAAAAAAATTGGTGTACAACAGTTTTTATGAAAGGCGACGTCAAATGGCTGACCAAGGCTTTTCCCCTGATCCATACCTGGAGGCTCAAGGTGTAAAGATGAATGTGCCAGCATTCAAAAAAGGTGTGTCATGCTCGAAATTCACATTAATTGTGGTGTTTTTATCACTAGGAAAAAGCCTTCTCTCCGAAAAGGAAGCAACTACGCGGCGCATTGCCTCCGTGAGAATCCACGTCGAAAAAGCGATGAACAGGTTGAAGACTTTCTGGACATTTCAGGGAGTTCTTCCAACCAAATACAGAAAAACAAATGACTCCATGATGTTTGTACGTGCTGGGCTATGCAACCTAAAAAGGCCACTCATAGCAAATAAGTATGAAGCGAAAGGAGGTTGCAGCAAAGTCATTGTTTATTGCATAGGTTTTTTCTAAACGTTCAATAAAAACATTCACAAAATAAATGCCCTTTGCACAAAACTGTCTACTGCAACATATAAAGAAGAAAAAATAGGTCACGAGAAATGCTTATTGCACGACGTCAGTACAGACATGAGTCTGTGATCGCTAGCTCGCAAATCTGATCCAATAAAGTGTTATGAATAGGGTGGAAGTATGTGACTTTTCAGGAGAGTTCCTCTCAATTTTCCAGCAGCAACAAGCATTTTTCTTCGCTCCACAGTTTTTAATTTTATAGCTAGTTTCGCGCACACTAGTGCGCCCTTTTAACGCAACATGCGTTAAAGAGCTCGTTCCGCACTACTTCCGTTGTCGGCGTCGTTGGTTGTGAGCGAAAAATCAACATCTTGTATAAAATAAATAATAAAAAATCTTAGGCTCGAGTGAGAATGGAACTTAGGCCGTCTGCATGGAAAGACCGTGCTCTACCACAGAGCCACTCCATTGCTTGGAGCTGCACTGAAATTAACTTTAATGCTTCACAAACATACGCGTCCTGTGTACAGGTGTCCGAGATGTATATATCGCAGTAAAACATTGGTGTCACACCATGTGAACTGCATAACGAGTTGGTGGTTTAAAGCCGGCCACCCATTACAAAAGGAACATTACTGCACGTATTCCCTTACGAACACGTAGTGTGTGCGTCTCAACTTCGAAAAAGTATCGCGCGCGTAATTGTTGCTGGTTTAAGGCATGCCACCCATTACAAAGGGCATGCACATTAGTGCGCGCATTCTCTTACAGACACGCAGTGGGTACACTGTTGTCATAAAAGTGCTGTTAAAGAGGGCGGAAACCTTTACCCTTACTATAGGTATGTCAAATGTGTGTGCGTGAGACCGGGCGACTGACCATAATGACAAGCGAAACAGAGCACGATAAGTATGGGGCCGGATATCGCCATCGCGTTCAACTCTTAAGCGTCACCCAATTTTTGTTTTTCCTTTTCCGTTTGATCAGCACTTCTAAGTGTAGTGCTTTTCAGGGCTATCAAGCTTTAATAAAAGAAAATGTAGATTCCTTCGTCTTGTTTTTTTTTTTTTACGACGTCGCGCCATTCCAAATGGTGAATTCCATTGACACATTCGGAGTGGCCGACGAACTCTACGCCGGAGCACTCCACTCCGTGGAGAGCATCCGAAGGAAATCTGCCAATGGAACACAAGCACCCTCGCCAGAGCAAACGGTAGGAGGCGCTAGCGCACATCTGCTTCGCAAGCGCCCAGCATTCCTCGCATTTCGCGCAGTTTTCGCCTTCACGGGCGCCAGCGGAGAGAACGGGCGCGATCGGACAGCGCATTTCATCACACCGGCACGCCACGCTCTGCGCACGCGCAGGGAGCTTGCGACTTCCGGTCGAATCCGCCGCTTTTCACGGAGTAGAGAGAGCTGCTCCGTGGATGAATATGGCCGGAGCGCTGCCAGATCTGCCAATGAAACATACAGGGAGCACACTCTCAACCCGCCAATGGAACAGACCTGCTCCGAATGGAGCAGAAAAACTGCTACCGGAAGTGCTCCGAATCTGCCAATGGAATTCACCATAAGATGGACAACCTCCATGGGGGTTTCCCCGAGGGGTACACCCTTGGAACACAAACCACCCGTTCCAAAACATACGATCTCCTCCTGAAGGAGGCAGCTCCTCAGACGGATCGCACATCACCGTCGCATCTTTCGCCCACACACCAATGGCTACTTAAAGATGCTAACGCACTACTCCGTAAGGACGAAGACCCCACCACACCACTGTCACGCCAGCGTGCACGCCGTGGAAAGACAGCGGTCCTCACGCCCTGGAAATACACGAGGGCGGCCGCGGCAAGCACCCGCAAGTTGGGCTTGGGATCACACGTGAACCAGGAGGCCGCCGCGGCTATTTCTATCCGGTCTGAAACAACGCTACTCCATCTTGTCCCGGAGACACAAGAACTTTTGAGTGGCGCGACCGAAACGCTCTCCCCTTGCTTTTCCATCCCCAACTTGCGGCGAAAGTAGCGGCGGCGCTGCCATCGCCCAATTTTCTCACTTGTTTGCTCGGCGGCATGGCGGGCGTCTATGTTATGGTCGCGAAATGACAAAAAACAGCGTGTAAACCATTGTTACGCGCCAAGTTGAACAACGGGATATCCGCGTGTACAACAAAGTCGCAAGTTATCCCTTTTTAAAAGCCAACTCCGGCGATTTTTCGAGGTCGATGGATCTCAATGAAATTCGCTGGGTACATTCCTTTGCACGTTTCCGTCATTATGACACATTCAGGCTTGAAACATGCGCCGATT